>NW_015548189.1:134611-141643 GCF_001515605.1 Sinocyclocheilus anshuiensis
CGAAGTTCCATTTGTAATTGCTCTAGAGGCGGTCCTTTGTAGGAACCTCTACCATATAGCACAGCATGGGTCGACCCGTAAGCATTTCATGCGGTGTTAAGTGCGTGCTCCTGTTAGTTTGCATGCGATAGCTCATTAGTGCAAGAGGTAATGCATCAATCCAATTATGTTTAGTACTTTCACATATTTTGTTAATTTTGGCCTTGATAGTTCCATTAACCCTTTCGACGCACCCTTGAGCCTGTTTTTTTTCTTCTTAATTGTTGCAATACTTGTTTTACAGTTTTTTTGTATAAATGCCGACCCATTATCTGAACTTTTCTGATGGTATTCCAAATCTCGGAATTACTTCTCTTGTTAGAAATGTAATTATTGTTCCTGCTCCCAGATCTGCTGATGGTACCATTTGCCGACACCCTCATTAATATCAGGGAGACGAGTGACCAACCCTTCGAGGTCCTGTGAGGCCCAGAGAACATACTGTCCCTGCGCTCCCTTGATTAAAATTGGGAGTTGTGCAGCCAGTGGTCTGAGTTTCCCCTTTTCTCTGCCCTGTTCCCATTTTCCGCTATCAAATAACTCCTTTCCTTCATTCACATCCTCTGTACTGTCAAACAACTTACTTCTCCCTCTTTCCAATCTATTTACCTCTTGTATCTTTTTTCCTGATTCTTTAATTTTCTCTTCTATTTCTTCTAACACTTCCTCTTTCTTTCTTCCTGCCATTTTTTTTTATATCTTGTTTATTAACTCCTTTGCACAGTGGATATTTTTATCCTAATATTTCCACTGGAGTGACTGCCATATTTTTTCCTATATTATTATAATTCAATTTTAATTTAACTCTCTTAACCAATTTCTCATAATTTTAGTCTTTATTCTGTCTGATGCATTTACCCTTTTTTTGTATTTATTGATAGTTTCAACTCTATTTAACAATCACTCAGTATGTAATCTTTTATAAAAAATAAATCTTTATTTATCTTTACATCTCTTTACTATTTTTTTCCACACTTATAATTATTTTTAATATACTTATTTAACTTAGTGCCTTGATCTCACTTCTACTGCACTGATCTCTGAAAATGTTCTCCTTCTCTTCCACACAGACACCAAACATGCAAAAGTCTATACAAGATCTTGATTCAATCTTTATTGATATTATTTTCCTAAACACATTCACACTGCTCGTCCCTTTATCTAGACAGGGCTCATCATTCATACATTTTTCCTTTGTTTATAGGAATACTGCATTCATATTGTTTCCCTTTATTTCAGGGCTAATCATTTATTCATCCCTCTCGGGTGCGGCACGAGCTGCGTCCACACTCTGCCAGGAAGGGGAGCTCTAGTACATTACATGCTATTTTGTTTAGTTGTCTGTTCGTAATAAATAATGTAAAAAAAAATTATGATCTCTATTAAAAAATCAATTTATCCAGAATTTATCCCCCTCCCCCCATCCCTACCACATTTTTAAGAAAAATAAGCACCAGTCAAGCTGCGATATCAAACAGGACCACAGGGAGATGCCAAAAGACCACTAAACCTGCTGTCTTGATCTTACTGTACATTCTACTATATGATCCATTCAGAATAACTAGACCAGCGCATAATCTAAAACACCTTTAGTCACCATCCAGTATAACACTCGTGCTTTTAAACCAAATACACGCTGAAAATAATAATTTACTGACATCTGGACTCGACTCTCCACAATCTCTGATGAAATCGCTTCCACTCTGCGCGCATCCCCTGACATGCTCTCGTGCATGAAGAAGGAGCATCTCTGTCACTGTCGGCAATCGGCATTCTCTCTGACTGGGGTCAGGGACGGAGGGGGCGAGGGTGCAGGCGCAGGTGCAATCATCAAACATATTTCAAAGGAAGCCGGAGCTACGGTCCTGACCGTATCACTGTCTTTACTGGGTGTTTTTAGGGAATATTTGTATTTTTTTTACATGCGATTGGATTAGCTATTTATGTGGTGAACTGTCATGATTTTGCCTAATGAATGATGCGCGATCCTAAGAATGCTTGCCTATTTTTGAAGGACACCGCGTCCAAGCTGCACAGTAGATACAAAATAAAAGTAAAAAAAAATCTGTCGATTTCAAAATAAACACTCTGCGCAGACTCCCGATCATATTTCACATCACTATATACAGTGGTGTAGTGGTGCCTGGAGAATCCTTGCCAGGAGGCCCGAAATGGTATGTGAAATGTAGATACAAGATAATTGAGGATGTATTTTAGATGACTATACACAGCTATAAACCTTTTGTCCTTGTCGTTCATAAATGGACTTTTAAATTGTATTAACTTTGTAGTCTACAGCACAACAAAGTAGGACATTGCAATAAATACAACAATAAACAGAATTAAACTGGACAAAACATAAACATTTAGCCAGCTTAGCCATGTTAGAACACAAATAATCAAGGCAAACTATGTTGGACAGGCAAATCACGTGGTCTTGCGAATCCTGTCGCTTCGCTTCTGAAATGCTCCTGGTGTGAGTTGGCACCACGTGGAGGACAGAACAAAACCTCACCGGAGCCATAACGAGCCACAGGCATGTGCAGTGTAAATAATGGGTTGCACCGTGTCTACATGGGATACGACAATTGTCGCGCCGCAACAGCTAAAGTCTGTATACACTGGACGTGACAAAGCGACCGTTGCAAATCATTTGAATTTTGTGTCAGTACGTCATAGATAGAACAAGGAAGCAGTTTACTGTTGGGGATTTGTCGTGTTGCGCCATGCCGCATCCACTGTAGACAGCATCACAGATTATAATGGGTTCTATAGTATTTTGTCACATCGCGCTGCGCCATTCGCGTCCGGTGTAGACACTGTGTTAGGCCCACCCCAAATGCTCTCATTGGTTGAGACGCATAATGACGCACATCCCAAACCAGTACTGATCAACATCCCACCCATCCTGTGACCCATGGTTTGTCTGTATGTGTATTCAGAGCCAGTGAGCAACGGACTTTCAAAATAATAATATGCACGATAGAATAATTGTCGCCGTTAATTAATGCGTTAACACGATAATAGCACGTTAACTTGCCCAGCCCCAGTTTTAACACTTTGCTAACAAACAATAACATGTTAACATTTCAACACATGGCTAACATGGCTAGGATCCCACACAGATGGACCAAAGGACGCAGACACTTGGCAATGAATATACATATACGAGTGTGGAATTTATATGCGGCAAGATGTGCAAGAACCAGGCAGTGTTGAACAGCACATTCCAGGGCCCTGTTTATAATGGGGCCCCTCTCTGACCACAAGAATGGACACGGGTTTCCTAAATTTTGATTGGATTTTGGTGGGCTAACATACGCAAACTGTCCAACACCATCAGATAGAGATGCTAGGACAATGGCCAGACACCTTTTAGAGGGCAAAAGGAGACCTCTGGTACCAAGCCCAGAAAGGACAGAACTTCTAATTGGTCCACATGCAGTTTCTGCCCTTCACCCACCTACAGACTGATTTCTAAGATTTGGCCTGTGACCCCCATAAAAGTGACACTTTTCTAACTTTGTGTTTGGACTATGCAAATAAGTTCCACAGGAGGAAAGAAGGGTGGGCCAGACCGATACAGCTACCGAGCTGTATGGTACAGTACAGTACAGTACAGTACAGTATGATTCGGGATGGTACACTCTGATCCAGCTTGCATTTCCACCACCAACAGTATCCTTACTTGATAGGCGTGGTATATGCCGGAAAGTAGTGATCGACATCATTCTCGCGCGAAGAAGGAAGTGCGACATTGTCCATGTGTATGTGTGTGAAAATATAGAATTCTAAAATACACTGTTATATATTTTTTGTGTTTGCGTACTCTGATGTAAACAAGCCCAACACGCATGAGCAGCATAGTGGAATGAGTGAAGGAGACACTTAATTTCCCTTGTGTTGTCATCCCCCTTGTAGCATGAGCAAGTGACGATTCTCTGTCAACCAATCAACGTTCTTCAGTGAGTCTAGCTCCACCCTTTAGGTACCCCAACAGAAGTGTCCCAAAAAAGTGGTAAGGTACGGTTTACAATTTTGGTACCATTCACAATTTCTAACAATGGAAACAGAAATAATTGCGTACTGTACTGTACTGAACCGTAACGCTCTGTGAAAATGAGGCTTAATAGATAAATTCAAGTTCTGAGTCATAGTCCTGTAAGGAGAGAGACACTAACAGACACAACCCGTTCTGAGTCTCCTGCTTGTGTGGTTGGAGGAGCAGATCACCAACTTTCTGAGTCTCAGTCTTTTAAAGGGAGAGACAGAGACTGATCAACAATGCTCTGAGTCTCCAGCCTGTGAAGGTGAAACACTAACAGAAACACCAAGGTGACCTGCGTCTCCATCTTTTGAGGCAGCAACAGATGCAACCATGTTCTGAGCCTCCAGCCTGTGAGGAAAGAGACACCCTATGTTCAGAATCTTTGTCCAGCGAGACAACAACAGATGTGGCACATCTTGAGTCTCCATCCTTGAGAGACAAAAGCGGACTGACCATGTTCTGAGTCTCTGGCCCGGAGTCAAGTCAAGTCACCTTTATTTATATAGCGCTTTATACAATACAGATTGTGTCAAAGCAGCTTTACAGTGTCAAACAGGAAAATAGTTTGATGTTAATGCAAGAGGACAATATCAAACAGTAAATTTTTCAGTTAAAGTCAGTTCATTGATGATTCAGTGATGTCATCATTCAGTTCAGCTCTCTTCCAATATAGTGTCTGTGCAATCAAGCCGACGATATTGCCAGAAATGATGTGTCCCTAACTAAGCAAGCCAAAGGCGACAGTGGCAAGGAACCAAAACTCCATCTGTGACAGAAATGGAGAAAAAACCTTGGGAGAAACCAGGCTCAGTCAGGGGGCCAGTTCTCTTTTGGACAGACAAAACCAGCATGGTGTGGTTTAATTCCAGGCTGCAACACAGGTCAGATTGTGCAGAGGACTTGTCTGGTTCCCGTGGTCTTGTCCCAATGGCCGTCTAGTTGACGAGGTCTTCACAGGGGATCTGTCTCTGGGGCTCATCTCATGGTCTCCACTGACATTCAGGTCTGTAGAGGTTGTCTCTAGGTGCTGATCCACCATCTGTACTAGAAATGGAGTGGATCTGGGTGGCCACGGTGACCATCTGGTCTGGAAACGGACTGGATCTGGGTGGCTACGGTGACCTCAGAATAAGAATGAAACGGACTAATATTAGCATAGATGCCATTCTTCTTACAATGTAACGAGTACATCGGGTGTTATGGGAAGCGTTCCCGGGTTCTGGTTAACCTAATTAACCCTTTAGGCGCCAGGGTTTTTTCGGAAAAATGCTGGATTTTGACATCAAGATTTCAAAAGCTTGTGGCTTGAAAGGGCTTAAAGATAGAGATCTACTGTAAATTAGAAAAATGTTGGGCATGACCGAAAGTTTTTTTGGGGTGTAAATATACTCATCTAATTTGCATATTATGGCGTCATCAGGGGGCGGCCCTCTTGAATGTCATAATATTCATGAAATAATAGATATTGAATGGTTGTTTGAACTTATTTGCATGTTTTTTTTTTGTCTTTTTATCCTCATTCCAAATTTTGCGACTTTGGCACTTAGAGGGTTAATGCAACCTAACAATCCTTTAACTAGGGCTGCACGATTAATCGAATGCGATTGTCATGTGCATCTTGTCAGTAAAGCCGGTTCTGTAATCAGTAGTAAATCTCCATCACGTGCTTTCAGATGGAGCAGCATTTACTACACAGAGCCGTAATTCACTGACAAGCTACGCAAAATCACGTTCATAATCGCAGACGATTTAATCGCGCAATAATGAAATCGAAGAAAGCGTTCTGCGATTATGAAAGCTGTTTGCGTAGCTTGTCAGTGAACTACGGCTCTGTGTAGTAAATGCTGCTCCATCTGAAAGCACGTGAAAATACCACATTAACTAACATGTTTTTACTCCAAACTCACTTCATAACGTCAGTCTAGTGTTTGAAACAAATCTTTCTGTGAGATGATGTGGCTTCTTACATAGAATAAGGCACCAGTGTTAATTTAGTCAACGAAGACGACAACGTAAAATATTCGTTAACGCACATTTTTTCTGTGACTAAGACGAGACGTTGACAAGCTAAAACTAATATCTGATGATAAAAACTATGACGAAATTTATGCCGCATCTTCGTTAACAAGAAGAGACGGGACTAGAATGTTATTTGAGGACTACCGGACATTCAAAATACACCCTATAGGCTAAATTCAAAATGTGTGTCCCTGTCATTGGATTTTAATCGGATGACAGGCGTTTGCATATCTAGTCTCAGTATGGCAGCCGCAGTGGACGAATAGGCTACCAAAACGTGAACTAGCGATCTGAAATAATGGCCTCAGCACCTGAAGGGTTAGGGATAGAGTGACCAGACGTCCTGTTTTTCCGGAGAGTCACAATTCGTTGTCGATTAACTTAAAGTTAATGAAGGCGGGATACGTGGAATCGCGCTGATAGCGGTGCTCTCTCTCGCGCACGCTCCACTTCTTCAGTTCTTATTACAGCACGCGGTAAGTTCTCAGTGCTCAAATACACACACAACAGTCCAAATGTCTATCGTGTGAGTATCTCACATAAATATAGTCGGTTATGGCTTAAGTGAATGTAAACAGGTGGGTGAAAACTCAATGTGCGTCAGTATTACATGCATACCTTCCGTCTTAAATCGACAGCATTCCTAACATTCCTAATATCTGTGTAATTAATGTTAACTAACAAAAATGTTAAATAAATGTATACTTAAGTAAACCTAGTAAACCTAAAAAATGAGTTTAATTTGTATCTCTACCAAAAAATGAAAATTGTCATCATGTATTCCAGTTTTTCCAAATTCAATCCTTGATTCAAATTTCTCATAAGCTTAACCGATTTGGTCTAAAGAGAGAAGAATTAATGACTATTTTTGTTTGAAGACTACATATAAAATAGCTACCAAAATAAATGTTGGTAACTGCAGTTTG
>NW_015548189.1:143481-145201 GCF_001515605.1 Sinocyclocheilus anshuiensis
AGATATTACACCATATTAGGAACTACAGTCTATTTGATTAAGTATGACGTCTTGTCGCAATTTTGCGACTTTGGCACTTAGAGGGTTAATGCAACCTAACAATCCTTTAACTAGGGCTGCACGATTAATCGAATGCGATTGTCATGTGCATCTTGTCAGTAAAGCCGGTTCTGTAATCAGTAGTAAATCTCCATCACGTGCTTTCAGATGGAGCAGCATTTACTACACAGAGCCGTAATTCACTGACAAGCTACGCAAAATCACGTTCATAATCGCAGACGATTTAATCGCGCAATAATGAAATCGAAGAAAGCGTTCTGCGATTATGAAAGCTGTTTGCGTAGCTTGTCAGTGAACTACGGCTCTGTGTAGTAAATGCTGCTCCATCTGAAAGCACGTGAAAATACCACATTAACTAACATGTTTTTACTCCAAACTCACTTCATAACGTCAGTCTAGTGTTTGAAACAAATCTTTCTGTGAGATGATGTGGCTTCTTACATAGAATAAGGCACCAGTGTTAATTTAGTCAACGAAGACGACAACGTAAAATATTCGTTAACGCACATTTTTTCTGTGACTAAGACGAGACGTTGACAAGCTAAAACTAATATCTGATGATAAAAACTATGACGAAATTTATGCCGCATCTTCGTTAACAAGAAGAGACGGGACTAGAATGTTATTTGAGGACTACCGGACATTCAAAATACACCCTATAGGCTAAATTCAAAATGTGTGTCCCTGTCATTGGATTTTAATCGGATGACAGGCGTTTGCATATCTAGTCTCAGTATGGCAGCCGCAGTGGACGAATAGGCTACCAAAACGTGAACTAGCGATCTGAAATAATGGCCTCAGCACCTGAAGGGTTAGGGATAGAGTGACCAGACGTCCTGTTTTTCCGGAGAGTCACAATTCGTTGTCGATTAACTTAAAGTTAATGAAGGCGGGATACGTGGAATCGCGCTGATAGCGGTGCTCTCTCTCGCGCACGCTCCACTTCTTCAGTTCTTATTACAGCACGCGGTAAGTTCTCAGTGCTCAAATACACACACAACAGTCCAAATGTCTATCGTGTGAGTATCTCACATAAATATAGTCGGTTATGGCTTAAGTGAATGTAAACAGGTGGGTGAAAACTCAATGTGCGTCAGTATTACATGCATACCTTCCGTCTTAAATCGACAGCATTCCTAATTAAATACCTATCTGTGTAATTAATGTTAACTAACAAAAATGTTAAATAAATGTATACTTAAGTAAACCTACTGTATCTGAAAAATGAGTTTAATTTGTATCTCTACCAAAAAATGAAAATTGTTCAAAATTGGAAAATTTTATTCCAGTTTTTCCAATCCTTGATTCAAATTTCTCATAATGTAACGAAATTAACTCATTTGTAAGGGAATTAATTATTATTATTTCATTCAGGTTTTGAGAGGACTAGGATCTGAAGATTCGAATTCAACCTGATTAGAACTGATTCCAAATTTGATAGTTTACACTTTAAATCAAGGGTCGTCCAGCGAGCCGGTGATTCTTAGTATATTTTAACAATTTGAATATCTGTATTCTCCCTGGCCACGGGTTAATACATGTTTTGATAAGTTATAAGCTATTATAGTAAATATTATGAGTAAGCTACGAGCTAGGCAGCAAGGGATCTTTGGCAAAAGTTTTAACCTTAAAATTATATGACACCAAACAATGATTCTTT
>NW_015548189.1:145418-145676 GCF_001515605.1 Sinocyclocheilus anshuiensis
AGCTGAGATGTACTGACGAAGGCTTCCTGGATGGCTGCTGAGGGAACCCCGGAGCTTTCGGATTGGTCGCATTGGTCGCTTTTGGATGACGTCGTTTCGGGAAAGCCCTCGTTGCATTGGTTGTTTGCCTGATGACGGAAGAGGCTTCAACAGTCCTATGAAAAGTCTCTGTTTTAGCAAGGCTTTGTGTTCTGCAGAGTTATGAAGTTTCAAACGGAGTATTTGAGTTCTGGATCCCCGTGATGTTACGGCAGGGGG
>NW_015548189.1:152591-153406 GCF_001515605.1 Sinocyclocheilus anshuiensis
CGTGAACTAGCGATCTGAAACAATGGCCTCAGCACCCGAAGGGGTAGGGATAAGGTGACCAGACGTCCCGTATTTCCCAGGAGTCACAATTCGTTGTCGATTAACTGAACAGTGACAAAAATGCAACGACTTTTCGTCGACTAAAACTATGAAAGACTCAAATGACTAAAATGTGACTAAGACTAGTAAGCATTTTCGTCTCAATATAAAGACTAAGGGCCCTATTTTAACGATCTAAGCGCAAGGTTTAAAGCGCACGGTGCAGGTGCACTTAGGGCGTGTCCAAATCCACTTTTGCTAGTTTAATGACGGGTAAAACGCCCGGAAAAATGCCCGGCACATGGTCTAAAAGGGTTGCCCCTATTCTCTTAATGAATAATGGGTGTGTTTTGGGTATACTTGCAATAAACCAATCAGAGTCTCATCTCTCATTCCCTTAAAGGGAATCTGCCATGGCGGATTTGCTATTTGCTATGGCGGATTTTTTAAGCGTAAAGACAGAACGCGTCTCCAGAGAGGAAACGGAGCTGCTCGTGCGCAAACAAATAGGTAGCCTAATTCTGATACATGCAATGACTATCCATTATGACATGTAGGCATTTTTATATTTATGTAGCCTACACAATAATAATCTTTTACATTACAATCCTTTAATTTTTAATATTTGGCATGTTTGTGTGCTGTTATGCATCCCTGTGTGTGTAATAAGCAGAGTGTACGTGTGCTGTGGACCCGCCTATATTAACGCGCTCTTTAAATAACAAAAAAACTACTGCGCCATTGACTTTAGACCAGGTTTTTGTTGGTCAATGGCG
>NW_015548189.1:153663-153892 GCF_001515605.1 Sinocyclocheilus anshuiensis
TGACATTTATGCATTTTTATATTTATGTAGCCTACACAATAATAATCTTTTACATTACAATCCTTTAATTTTTAATATTTGGCATGTTTGTGTGCTGTTATGCATCCCTGTGTGTGTAATAAGCAGAGTGTACGTGTGCTGTGGACCCGCCTATATTAACGCGCTCTTTAAATAACAAAAAAACTACTGCGCCATTGACTTTAGACCAGGTTTTTGTTGGTCAATGGCG
>NW_015548189.1:154663-157184 GCF_001515605.1 Sinocyclocheilus anshuiensis
TGCAATAAACCAATCAGAGTCTCATCTCTCATTCCCTTAAAGGGAATCTGCCATGGCGGATTTGCTATTTGCTATGGCGGATTTTTTAAGCGTAAAGACAGAACGCGTCTCCAGAGAGGAAACGGAGCTGCTCGTGCGCAAA
Organism: Sinocyclocheilus anshuiensis; assembly: GCF_001515605.1. Classification (NCBI taxonomy): domain Eukaryota; kingdom Metazoa; phylum Chordata; class Actinopteri; order Cypriniformes; family Cyprinidae; genus Sinocyclocheilus; species Sinocyclocheilus anshuiensis. The sequence continues at coordinate 154,806 of NW_015548189.1, forward strand.
CAAATAGGTAGCCTAATTCTGATACATGCAATGACTATCCATTATGACATGTAGGCATTTTTATATTTATGTAGCCTACACAATAATAATCTTTTACATTACAATCCTTTAATTTTTAATATTTGGCATGTTTGTGTGCTGTTATGCATCCCTGTGTGTGTAATAAGCAGAGTGTACGTGTGCTGTGGACCCGCCTATATTAACGCGCTCTTTAAATAACAAAAAAACTACTGCGCCATTGACTTTAGACCAGGTTTTTGTTGGTCAATGGCGCAGTCTATTTCAGTTGCCTCAAAATAACAATGCACCTGAACACACCTCGTTTTCAGACCAGCACGCCCATGGGCGCACAAATGGGCGCAAATGCATTTGCTATTTAAACAACGTGGTGTAGGACGTGAAAATGACAACTGCATCAGGCTGAAACTAGCAAAAAACACTTGCGTCGCGCCTGGCACCGCATTGCACCAGGTGTATGATAGAGCCCTAAGACTAAATCAAAAATGCCTGTCAAAATTAACACTGTAAGGCACACAACATATTTCATAGTATTCTAAGCAGTGATAAAGGCTATGTCAATTATCATTGCATTATTATATACTTTATTATAATAAACTTTATAATAAGACAAACTCAGATAAACCATATATTGTTGTAGTCGTGTGTTTATTAGTCACGTTGAATCAATGAAAGCAGTTAAATCTTCTGTTTATTCAGCAACCGCTATAGGGATTTCCTGGATTTCTTTTGCGAGGCGTATTTGGAGTTTCAGCGCGAGAGCGCCCTCTGGCCTTCTGATGGAGATTTACTGCTGATCACAGAACCGTGCTTCACTGAAAGATATGCATGACAATCGCAGTTTCTGCCTAATCGCGATTCATCGCCTTTGCGATTTAATTTCGATTAATTGTGCAGCCCTACCTTTAACATATTTGAATTATAGAAATTTGATAGTGTCACAGACAGGCTGAGGCAGAAGACATACAGTCATTTGCAACAAGGTTAAGCTCTGGCGAGCAAACCTTCACTTCAAGGTACTTTCATCTGCGTGTTCCAGATTAAAGGTACACAGCCATCTGGACAAGATCATGGGAACCAGAAAAGTCCTCTGCACAATCTGACCAGTGTTGCAGCCTGGAATTAAACCACACCATGCTGGTTTTGTCTGGCCAGTGGAGAACTGGCACCCCGACTGAGCCTGGTTTTGGTTCCTTGCCACTGTCGCCTTTGGCTTGCTTAGTTGGGGACGCTTAATTTCTGGCAATATTGTCGGTTTGATTGCACAAACACTATTTGAAGAGAGCTGAACTGGATGATGACATCACTGAATCATCAATTAACTGACTTTAACTGAAAAATGGTTTGTAATTGTCCTTTTGCATTATTGACAGACTATGTTCCTGCTTGACACTGTGAAGCTGCTTTTACGCAATCTGTATTGTATAAAGCACTATATAAATAAAGGTGACTTGACTTGAGATGGTTCTCACAACCTCCGAGTGACTCAAGCCTCAGACCTATACAGAACATCAGAAAATTGATGGGTCAAGTGGCTCCAAACTTACAAGGAGAAGGAGTGGCTCCAATTTGATGAAGACACTGATGCCATTTTGGAGGCAACTGCCAAGGGTGAAGCTGAACAACACCTTCAGGCAATCACCACCATCATCATTAGCCTTACAGCTGTGAGATTTGGGCTGGAGGAGAAGGGTTGCAGCTCCAGGATTAGTTACAAGCATCGCTGGAGGAAGTGCAAGTCAGCAGGATGGTTGCGATATGGCTGCAGGGAGCCTGGACAAGGAGTAAGTAAGTAAATAAGTTACCAATCATATGAAATTAGTATTAATAAATTAATTTGTACTACAGAGGTGGCACAGAAGAACACAAAAGTGGCTTGTAGGTAAATTTTCAGACGTTTAATGAGGCTCAGAAGTAGCATGAGTGCAATTAAATTCATAAATCCATGTGGAGATTGTTTTAAATATAAAATTTTGAATACAGAAATATGATTTAAAGGGGTCATATGATGCGATTTCAATTTTTCCTTTCTCTTTGGAGTGTTACAAGCTCTTGGTGCATAAAGAAGATCTGTAAAGTTGCCAAGACTAAAGTCTCAAATCCAAAGAGATATTCTTTATAAAAGTTAAGAGTCAGCCACACCTACCTAAAACGGCTCGTTCTAACACGCCCCCACATACCTACGTCACTATCTGGGAAGATTTGCATAACGTTCAACTTTGTTCGTGCAAAGAAAGAAGGCGTAACTTTTATTCTCGCTGTAGTATTGTTGTTGCCACCGCCGCCATGTCGTGAAGGCGCTGTGTGATTCGTTGTGAAAGCGAAACTACTTTGTTTGGCCTTCCAAAAGAGGACGATATC
>NW_015548189.1:158124-160132 GCF_001515605.1 Sinocyclocheilus anshuiensis
AAGCAAGTGACTGTCTTTATGAACTGACGGAAATCCATCGCAGTATGAATGAAACATACAATACATGTTTATAGCACTCCATAATAGTCACACGACCCTGTCAGCAGCCTCTTCAGTGATGGTCACCTTGTCTACGGTGCTGGGAAACAAGACATATATTTGAAACAAATTTATAAACTCTGGCAATTTAGACTTTTCTATTTGTAACTGAGGCTCTCTGTTGGAGATAGCAGTCCTTTCTCTGAACTTACCCTCTTAATTATAATTTTTTTAATTCTCCCCATTTTTCTGGTCGGGGTGAAGGACTGGCATCTGTTTTTAAAGACCATTTCCGTTGTCAAATAATAGAAACGGACACTTTCACAAGCTTTGAAGTATAAAATGTTTCATTGGACCCGATAAACTCATTGGTGGTAGCAGTGGTGTATCGTCCACCAAAAACAAATAAGCAATAATAACTGGCCCGCGCCTGCAGCCAGATTATTTTGATAGCGGCTGGTTCTGAAATAGATCTGTCATGACAGCAACAGTTACTCACAATCAGAGTATGTGAGCGGAGCGGATCACGGAGTGGAGTGGTGTGATCTTGACTGGAGCAAGGAGCGGATTTTTTAAAAGTCAGAGCGTGGTTTACACTTGCTCCAAGAGCGCTCCACCACCACTCCATCACGAGTACAATTCATGCCAACAGCCAGTAATATAACTGCATATTTAGCAAGAATTCACTTGTTAAACATATTTAGCTAACTTGATAGAGAAGGGTCACTCAAATCAGAATGAAAGTGAAGCTATAATGACGGCAATGGACATGAGTGGGAAGTTATAGGTTAGTTCCCAAGGAATTTGTTTGTTCTTTCTAGATACGAAATATTTTCAGCTAAAAGAATGATTTAAACAAGTACTACAACCCTTATTCACACGCGATCGCTCTCTCAATAATGCATTCAAACAAATGTAATCTTACAGTGCTACTTCATCTGTATCGTATCCGATTTCGAATGAGCAGAAATCTGTAAGAAATGCATCGATCCGTAAGTCAAATAACTGACGAAAACTTAGCTATTTTCATCACAAACAAAATTTGCACTGCAAAAAGCAGCAATTATACCTTTTAATGCTGACAACCATGTTATTAGCTTGTCATTTGGTAGGAAAAAAGTTTGAACACTAGTGTTCTAATAAGCCACTTTGAAACTGTGCTGTTATTTTATTTATTTAATTTTTTAATATACGTTATGAACAGAACTGTGATATTTCAAACATACTGAAATACTTTAGCCGCAGAGTGGTGTTTCTGCGAGGAGTGGAGCGGGAGTGGGAAATGGTGAACCCGGAGTGGAGTGATTATTAAATGCTCGGAGCGCGGAGGGGAAATTGTTGACGCTCCACTCGATCCGCTCACATACTCTGCCGGACACCGCTACACAAATGTGACTTTTTGTTAATGACTATACTCCTAAAGGATTTAACACAGAGTAACAGCTCACTACCAGTTACAAAATACATGTAACAGTCTTGTCACAGGCTTTCTATAATTTCTTATAATTATCCTTTGACTATGTTCTGGCCCGCCATCTAGTGGTGAAATTTGTTTTGGCCTGATGCCAAACTTACTTGCCGACCCTTGATGTACTATACCATCTAAGCTACTAAAAGGTGTTTACAGAAGTAATAGATCCTCTTCTGAATATGAATAATTCGTCATTGTCATTGGGATATGTCCCAAAAACCTTCAAACTGGCTGTTATTACGCCTCTCATTAAAAAAAAAAAACACAAGTTGATTCTAATAAGTTAATTACAGACAGATCTCGAATCTTTCTTTTCTGTCAAAGATACTAAAGTCAGTATCCTCACATTATTCTTCTTTTTGAGAGAAAAGTGGTATCTGTGAGAATTTCCAGTCAGGATTTAGACTGTATCATAGTACTGAGACTGCTCTCATCAGAGTTACAAATGACCTGCTCTAATCATCTGATCATGGTTGCTCTATTATTGCTACTGGATCT
>NW_015548189.1:162954-171940 GCF_001515605.1 Sinocyclocheilus anshuiensis
CAATTTCGAATGAGCAGAAATCTGTAAGAAATGCATCGATCCATAGGTAAAATAACTGACGAAAACTTACTGTTATTTTCATCACAAACAAAATTTGCACTGCAAAAAGCAGCAATTATACCTTTTAATGCTGACAACCATGTTATTAGCTTGTCATTTGGTAGGAAAAAAGTTTGAACACTAGTGTTCTAATAAGCCACTTTGAAACTGTTATTTTATTTATATTATTCTTTAATATACGTTATGAACAGAACTGTGATATTTCAAACATACTGAAATACTTTAGCCGCAGAGTGGTGTTTCTGCGAGGAGTGGAGCGGGAGTGGGAAATGGTGAACCCGGAGTGGAGTGATTATTAAATGCTCGGAGCGCGGAGGGGAAATTGTTGACGCTCCACTCGATCCGCTCACATACTCTGCCGGACACCGCTACACAAATGTGACTTTTTGTTAATGACTGTACTCCTAAAGGATTTAACACAGAGTAACAGCTCACTACCAGTTACAAAATACATGTAACAGTCTTGTCACAGGCTTTCTATAATTTCTTATAATTATCCTTTGACTATGTTCTGGCCCGCCATCTAGTGGTGAAATTTGTTTTGGCCTGATGCCAAACTTACTTGCCGACCCTTGATGTACTATACCATCTAAGCTACTAAAAGGTGTTTACAGAAGTAATAGATCCTCTTCTGAATATGAATAATTCGTCATTGTCATTGGGATATGTCCCAAAAACCTTCAAACTGGCTGTTATTACGCCTCTCATTAAAAAAAAAAAACACAAGTTGATTCTAATAAGTTAATTACAGACAGATCTCGAATCTTTCTTTTCTGTCAAAGATACTAAAGTCAGTATCCTCACATTATTCTTCTTTTTGAGAGAAAAGTGGTATCTGTGAGAATTTCCAGTCAGGATTTAGACTGTATCATAGTACTGAGACTGCTCTCATCAGAGTTACAAATGACCTGCTCTTATCATCTGATCATGGTTGCTCTATTATTGCTACTGGATCTCTGAATATGAATAATTCGTCATTGTCATTGGGATATGTCCCAAAAACCTTCAAACTGGCTGTTATTACGCCTCTCATTAAAAAAAAAAAACACAAGTTGATTCTAATAAGTTAATTACAGACAGATCTCGAATCTTTCTTTTCTGTCAAAGATAGTAAAGTCAGTATCCTCACAGTATTCTTCTTTTTGAGAGAAAAGTGGTATCTGTGAGAATTTCCAGTGAGGATTTAGACTGTATCATAGTACTGAGACTGCTCTCATCAGAGTTACAAATGACCTGCTCTAATCATCTGATCATGGTTGCTCTATTATTGCTACTGGATCTGAGCGCTGTGTTTGACACTACTGACCACAGCATTCTTTTGAATAGACTTGAACATTATGTTTGTGTGCTTTATTGGGTGGTTGCTCTGCATGTTTAATAAACATACAGAGTTCTTAGTAGAACGAGGAAGTATGACCATATTAGCCCAGTTCTGTCAACACTGCACTGGCTCCCTATTGAATATCGTATACATTTTAAAATATTGCTAATTACTTATAAAGCCTTGAATGGTTTATCTCCTCTGTACCTGAGGGAGCTCCTATTGCTTTATAGTCCTTCGTGTCCACTGTGATCTCAAAACTCTGGCCATTTGATAATACCTTGACTATCAAAATCAACTCTGGGCAGTAGATCATTTTCCTATTTAGCTCCCAAACTCTGGAACAGTCTTCCTAGCAATGTTCAGGGAGGCATAGACACTCCGTCAGTTTAAATCTAGATTAAAGACCCATCTCATTAACCTGGCGTACACATAGCACACTATCACATTTCCATAATTCAAAACCATTAAAGGATTTTTAGGCTGCATTAATTAGGTCAACCGGAACTGGGAACACTTCCCATAACACCCAATGTACTTGTTACATTATAAGTAGAATGGCATCTACGCCATTCTAATAGAGACAGATCCCCTGTGAAGACCTCGTCAATTAGACAGCCATCAGCACAAGACATTATTGACTGCACAGACAGTATTGGAAGAAAATTGAACTGAGCTGGACGATGGCATCACTGAATCAACGATGAACTGCCTTTAACTGAAAAATTAACAGTTTCTATTGTCGTCTTTTTTGAGCTACTTTACAGCAGAATTTAATTTTTGTTTGCATTATTGTCACACTTTTTTCTTAACACCGTAAAGCTGCTTTGACACAATCTGTATTGCACAAAGCTGTATATAAATAAAGGTGACTTGACTTGAATGTAACAGAATGAGCACATAGAGTATATAGTGTTCAATTTTATCAGCATAGTAATTATGATGAGGATAATGTGACCAAGGAGAAGCGTCTAAATATTAAAAATAAGAGGGCCAAGTACAGAGCCTTGAGGGAGACCTTAAGTAAGCAGGACATAGAGAGAGATTTGGATTGTTGAATAGAGATTAAGTTTTGTCTGTAATTAAAATATGAACCGTATATGCCAATAGCAATAATCGTGAGAGACAGTGTATCATGTCTAACATTGTCAAACACAGTGTGCAAATCTCAGTTCCTGGAGGGCTACAGCTCTGCAGAGTTTAGTTCCAACTCTGCTCCAATACATATACCCTAATGCCTTCTAGACTGTGCTATTTCAGCAATCATTTAAGATTACAAATCACATTGTGCAACATTGATCTAATAAACATGGGTACGTACGACATATATGTAGACTGTACAATGACACCTATTGAATCATAGGCTATGGCGCAAGTTAGTATAGAAAAATAAACGTCATCAGCAAGCACTATTAATATAGAAGAATAAAAAGTCATCAGCATGCGCTAGTGGTAAACAAATAGAGCAAGATGAATCGTGCTTTGGCAATTGTGGTTTCCACATACCATTATTCCTTCTTTTTGCCTCCATGGTATTTAAGCTTTAGCGCCATGTCATGTTGATCAATACGTCATTTCATGTTGCATTTTTATTGGCTAGTCAGTAGACGTAGGTCGGAGCAGCAAACACACTGTGAGATGGTCATCCTAAAGTTCTGACACTGTTGTTATATCACACTGAAAATTCTGCAGGCTAACTTTGGTCACACGACCGTGACAATGGCTGTCGTTGAACCTCTCTGAGTATGACATAGGACCACCATTTAGGAGCCACGACCATAGAAATCGCCACAATTGTTTCGTATTGATATTCTGATATCCCAGCTAGAATTTTTTTGTTCTAAAAATGTTCTAAGAACATTACCATGGATTGTTCTAGCAATGTTTTTAGCTGGTAGTTTTATTTGTGTTCCCAGAACGTTCTCTCAAAAGATAGGGTAACATTCTCTAAAAAACATTCTAAAAATGTTTAGCGATAACATTGTTAGAACATAATTCCCAAACATTCTTACAATGTTTTTAGCGGGTAGTTTTATTTTTGTTTCCAGAACGTTCTCTCAAAAGATAGGATAACATTCTCCTAAAAACATTCTAAAAATGTTTAGTCATAACATTGTTAGAACATCATTCCCTAACATTCTTACAAAGTTTTGCTGTTTACTGTTTTATTTCTTTTCTTTTTCTGCTGATGGCCCGCACCCTCCCTGTAATACTCATGCGCTCTCATGAGAACCACCTATCTATGTTGTTTCTATAATTTAAAACACATCTACATAATCATCATTTATTTTGTCTATGAATCATAACATTTCTTACAGATTTCTGCTCATTTTAAAACAGATATAAAGTGCCACTGTATTTGAATGCATGAGTGCCGGTGACTTCTCAAATTTGTGAGATAAAAAGTTGCAATTGTCAAATTCTGACAGGAAAAATGTCAGCTCACAATTCTGGCATTTTCTTGCAACTGTGTGTTTATACATTACAATTCTGAGGAAAGGAGAGAAAAAAAGAATTGAGAATTAAATCAGGGTTATACAGACCTTTTTAATACCACCTTTTGTGAAATTTAAGACCAAACCTGTGATGGGAATACACATTATATTACATGCATGTGTGATATTTAATGCATTTAATGTAAAAAGAAAACAATATATCCTCCTGACACCTAAGCTTAGCATTTTGTCCACTGTAGTGGACATCAAGACTTACAGCATGTAAATCAGGCAAACACAACAAGTGAACAATTACTACTCCCATTATTACAACTATCTCACTCTTTTCATTTATTTATGGCCATTTTACACACATAATGCATAAAAAAAGTAGTATATCAAATCATAATGTGTTATCTTTCATAACATAGTTGAGAATCATCTTTATACAAAGTTTGGTTAACGAAAATCCTGAAACCTAAAAATTGATTGGTGAATGAAAAAAAAAAATCTCAATTGTTTTTGCCTATACATGTCTGTTCATGTCATGTCATTTTATTTTTTTATTTTTTGTACAAAAAATAAAATGTCCCCTACGGTGTAATGTAATGACAATAAAAGCCTAATTTCACAACACCTTTTTCTCCCTGAGAAAAAAAATCACATGTACATAAGTAACACATTGTACAAATGAAGAAAATTGAGCTCAGGTGCATCCTGTTTCTACTGATCACCCTTGAGATGTTTCTACAACTTGATTGGAGTCCACCTGTGTTAAATTCAGTTGATTGGACATGATTTGGAAAGGCACACACCTGTCTATATAAGGTCCCACACAAACCAAGCCATGAAATCCAAGGAATTGTCTGTAGACCTCTGAGACAGGATTGCTAGAGGGGGCTGCCCAGTCAAACTGAAAGATCAGGGGAGAAGGGCCTGAGTCAGGGAGGTGACCAAGAACCCGATGGTCACTCTGACAGAGCTCCAGCGTTTCTCTATGGAGAGATGAGAACCTTCCAGAAGAACAACCATCTCTGCAGCACTCCACCAATCAGGCCTGTATGGTAGAGTGGCCAGGCGGAAGCCACTCCTCCGCAAAAGGCACCTGAAAGACTCTCAGACCATGAGAATCAAAATTCTCCGGTCTGATGAAACAAAGATTGAACTCTTTGGCAAGCGTCATGTCTGGAGGAAACCAGGCACCGCTCATCACCTGCCCAATACCATCCCCACAGTAAAGCATGGTGGTGGCAGCATCATGCTGTGGGAATTAATCGAGGTGTGACAACACCGGTAATACTGGTATCACCGCAGGGGTGGGGCGTTCCCTCTTTTCCATGCTTTCCTTCGCTTTTAAAAAGCTTAAAAGCGCCTTGCGCATTTTACTTTCACTTTTGAATTAGCCGCAATTCGGCGTCAATTGCTTGAATGCAACAACAAAATACAACATCAAACTCACTTTAGCCTATATATAAAACATAGAGTATACAAAACTGGAAATAAGTAAACATGTATAATATAACCAAATAAATAAGAATGAAAGTTTATTAGCAAAACAAATAAGAAAGCTTGGAGGCACAGCATACACCTTGATGTAAAATAAAATCAATAAATTATACAATGTTTAAATAAAGTAAAAATCAGCAAACACTGTGGAACAAATTAAAGAAACGAATGTTTAAAAAAAAATAATAATAATAATAATTCCAAAATCACCTTAGATAAATGGCAAAAGTCAACAGGCTTTTCAAAATCCAAAATATTGCCAAACAGGCGCTTTTGCATTTCGTTTCGATCTAAATCATCCGCGATCGTCTGGTCCGTCTCACCTCACCTCACTCTTCCTGTCAGTCAGCTTGACTCACTCTCCTCACTGGATAAATTAAATCTGATCGGTGATGCGACTGTCGTTTGCAAGCTGCATTGAGCAGCCGCGTACAGTTTTTAATTGTAGTGTCTGTTCTTTTACTGAACTAAATGATTTTTATTACTATAAAAAATCAAAACGACGGTGGGGGTCGGTGACGCGGTCTGTTTGATTACGTCTTTAATTGATTTTTCCATACATTTCTGCCGTATATACATTAACTGACAGTCACCACTGATAAGATACCACTAAATATTGTAGAAACTTAATTTGCTGTAAAGTTGCTTTGCAACGATTTGTATCGTGAAAAGCGCTATACAAATAAACTTGAATTGAATTGAATTGAATTGAATATTCTTTCATCTGGGACAGCCCAAAATCGTAGAGTGTATACTGTGCATACGTCCTGAGGACTTGATTAGATGGATCTACTGAGTTTTATTAGAGTTGAAGCTACACTCTGCAGGGCTGTGGCATTTCAGGAATTGAGTTTTGCACCCCTGCAGTAATAAGATAAAGTAAAATGAAGATACTAAAACACCCAGAGTTTGCAGAATCAGAGCTGTGCCACTGTGGTGACATGAGTAAAATCCAGACAGAAAATGCCATTTTAACGGAAAAGTCACAAATGTTTCCAACAGATAACATATAAATTATAAATTGGTAATACTGCATTTGTCTTTAAAAACTGACCATGATCCAGTTTCATTATTTAACTGAAAAGACATGTTAACAATGTTAATATTTTGGTATACATTTCAATCTGTTCGAGACAGTTACAGTATAGCTTTAGAAGACTTTGAATAAAGAGAGTTACATTTACTACTTTTATGATAGGTTTTTATGATGTAAGTAAGAGTTGACAGTTGACAGAGTTGACAGTTTACATTTTTGGTTGAACTATTTATTTAAAATAAAGCATGTGAATATGACCCTAAAGTGTGCTAAATGGAAAACAGAAAAACGTGTTGTCATTCAGTTTTTTTCTCCACTAGATGTCAGCACATGTCTTTAGTGTAAGAGGAGCATTTTTTAGCCACAGATGAGTAAAAGACACAGAGTTGGGAATTTTGAAGACACAACAACTCTTGATAATTTAAAATCCAGTGATCTAATTTGTGTGTATGACTTTTTAAATTATGATTAATTATGACTGTTATAAAGATGTTGTTAAGTGTGTGTGGAGAAAAAAGCTAATTTTAATATGAGAAAACCAAAAAAACAAAGTCACAGAAATGTTACGCCCAGGTGGGGCTATGCACAGTTTTGAAACAAGGACTAAACTTGTAACATTAGGCTTATTCCCTGGTTTACTTTTGCATTGACCATTATAAGGTTGAGTAAAGCTGCCACAAAAATGCAGCGTTTATCACTGCTAAGTACACTGAACAAAATTATAAACGCAACACTTTTGTTTTTGCCCCCATTTTCCATGAGCTGAACTCAAAGATCTAAGACTTTTTCTATGTACACAAAAGGCCTATTTCTCTCAAATATTGTTCACAAATCTGTCTAAATCTGTGTTAGTGAGCACTTCTCCTTTGCCGAGATAATCCATCCACCTCACAGGTGTGATGTGAGACAAAATCAAAATATCAGGTCGGGTCAGGTCAGGAAATGTTGAGACTCGAGTTCCGATGCCTTTCTTTCCTCCCATGATCGGCACATCACACAGACAGGCAGAGAACCACAGAAGTGAAGCCCTCCCTCCCTTTCCATTTGTGTTTGTCTTGGTGTGGAGGTGAGTGGTGATGAACAAAAGACTAAGCTACCTGGGCCTCGAATTTACAGCTAATTATCCAAAAGGCAAATAAAGTTAATTTAATTTAATCCATGACTCATGAGAGCTACCATGCAAGTTAGCTAAAGTTTAACTAAGGCAATAGGAAGTCTAGTAATGTTAGGTTAGACCAGTGCGTGTTCTTTCACTGCATGATTCAGTTTATTAAAATGCATTTAGAATGATCACAAAATTCAAGATATGAGGGCATATACTGTATCTATATCATTTCATATAGTTTGTCACGCGAAGACTGGTGTTTTTTCCACCAAAAAGCAGCATGATTACAAATGTGATATTGATTTTATACAGTAGTTCAATAAACAAGAATTTAATATTAAGACACTTACGTTTTAGACACAATATTGACCATTTTTGCTCTATTTCGCCAACAAATATAAATCCAATTTGCGTCTCTGAGCAACATGACGCTGTTTTGTACCTGAATGAATCAACCGTTTAAATGATTCGGTTCAGTCGCAATGACTCACTTATTACAGTTTTTCTGAATTGCTAAAACACATTTCTTGAAACCACCACTCATATTCTCAAAACCTTAAACACAAATCCAAATGCTCAAACTAAATTCACGAAACCTCTGACTCTTCCATCAAAATCAAACAATCTCAAACGGTGCTCTCAGATCACACACACATGAGTCGATAAAGAAAACACTCAGAGCATTCATTAGACACTACAGAGAAAAAATGGAGAACACAGCATCCAGAACATTACAAAAAAGTATATTTTATTGAGTAAACAATTTTGCAATTCTGTAAAAAAAGTATAGTAATTGCAACTGAGTAAGGTGAATATATTGTATAGGCCTACTGTATGTAATCCAATAATAGTATTGTGCTGAATATTGAATAGTACTGAATGTTTGTATATATTCAGCACTTGGATACTGCACATACACACAGTAGTGATCTTGAGCGCCTCCTAGTGCGCTGAAACATTAAGCACATACATCACACCAAATATACTGTATAGACCTACTGTATGTACTGCAAGAATAGTATTATGCTGAATATTGAATAGTACTGAATGTTTATATTCAGCACTTGGACACTGCAAAAATACTGCAGTCCAACTGCAAAGGCCAAAAAAGGTCAAATAAAACTCTAAATGAATAGCATGTTACAGTACACTCAAATACTGGGTCTATGAAAGATTAATTCTGTCACAGCATCATGTCTTTGTGCTCGAGTCCGGCCTGAGGACTTTTTCCACATCACAAGTAATGTTGTCTTTTTTGCTAGACAAAGAGAAAAAAACCCTCTGGTCTGACAGATCCAATCTTGATAACACTCTCTAAACCTTACTCTTTCTCTCCTCATCCTCTTCCTCCTCATAAGTGTTTAAGTGGATGAGAATGTGTTTAGAGTTTTTCAAAAAGAGTGCATGAGATTTGCAAATAGAGCCTAACTGCCTGAAAGTGTTTAAGGCTTAGCAGAAAGAGTGCTTTATTTGACAAATTGGTTTAAGCTAGTGAGAATTTGGTTCAGAGTTTGGGGTTTAAT
>NW_015548189.1:171997-181570 GCF_001515605.1 Sinocyclocheilus anshuiensis
AACTTTAGGAGTCAGCTGTCCACGGTAGTCCTTAAGATATTAGCACAATAACACACTCTGCAAAATATCGTCTAATTATCGTCGATAAAATCCCAGAAAATATTTAGATATATTTTTTGTCAATATTGCACACCCCTAATATATTTAAAATTTTGTTTAGAAAAAATAAATAAATATGAGAAGTGCCCTTTTTTCCACTTGAGCCCCTGCCCCTCAAAATGTCTGTGCACGTCCCTGTTACTATATATACAGCTGGCTGATCCAGGTTGATCGTTGCTTTCTACAGTGCTACATATGTCCAAGTTGGCATCTCTTCCTTTATTAAGAGAATCACTGGCGGTGCCCTGTGCTGAGAATAATTTCATGAAGATGTTGCAAAACAGGGTTTAAAGGAAGCATAATGCTTAATGTAATAAGCCTTACAAACTCTAAATAGAGACTGAATGTGTATACTATATCAAACAAATAAACTGGAGGATACAAGAAACTGAATGGCCTTACAAATCCAATTTCCCATTGTTATTTGTGAATAAAGTCAGCCATAATTAAAGGTAATGTAAGCATTACCTTATTCCCATTACCTTATTCCCAAAACACAACTTAAAATTAGCATTTGCAAGAAGGTTTTTACATCCTGACATTTTCAGAAACATGAAAAAGTATTCTGAGCTCTACAGTGTATAGCTTCTTTGAACTTTAATAGGACATTACGTTTTTACACAAAGGTCTGTAGCAGACATTTCACCCCAGATCATCTTGAATGGTACACCAGAGGGTCAGCGGGGTTTGGTAGAGGGTGTGGTGCCACTGCTATTGAAGTTAAACAGCTACACTTCAAACACTGTGCTCCAGTGTGTGGGTGATGATAAAAAGACCTGAATCTATGGATCTACAAGACATAAATAATGTCACAAAGCCTGTATCCCTGTAACTGAGAAGTCCATATTCAAAACCTTAATTTAGTTTAGGATAATCATTGTGAAAAATGTTCCACTAAAATTCCAATACCTTCATAGTTCATATGAATTTTATTCTACTTACATCATTATAAAAATAGAAAACATTTGTCTTCCCTCAAATAACTCTGCATGTAAGCATTACTGCGTGCTGAATGTTGAAAGGATGAAGAGACACACTGAGACCTATAAACCAAATGCATCCGGTAAGCACATCCTGACTCATGTTTGACCCTGCTCCAACTCTTCTCCCTACACCTTCTTTTGCTCATCCATCAAACCTAGGAATGACAAACGAGTCAGACTGACAATGCCACATGGTGACTATCCAGGTTTCATCAGGCACATAGGGTTGGCTAATGCTGACAGCTGGATCAGACAAATGTCCTTAAAGCATGTGTAGCCACTGGATGGAACAAAAGAGAAATGGGTATGTGTATCTAAAACACACCAATGGACTACATTAAAACCAATGCAAAATATAGATGGGTGAATAAACTGAATGTGCGACTTGGTCCAATATAAGACTTCAAAGACTTTTTATTCTTGTTTTTTTTTCTGGTTTTCCTTAAGTGTCTTCTGCTTGAAACAGCACAACAGCACAACATTTGGTGAAATGCTACATTTAGGTATTAATAACATTTTATCCAACAGTATCAAACATTATATTATATGAAACTAGATATTGATGACGGTGTTTGTACAAAAAGGTCGTGTTTTGATTAATAATAAAATACTACATTCCAATCACAAAAATAAACAGCTTGATCAAAACATTCAATCCATGACTTCACACTCTAGATCACGGGTGTCAAATCCAAACTCAATAAGAGCCATGCTGAGGGTTGTGAATAAAATCAGGGGCTGGACATATATTTAGATGATATTTAGATTATTGATGAAATATAAGTGTATTAGTAACTGTATTAAAAAAAATCTCACAATTCATTAAACCACATTTATCAAAATGACAAGGTTTTAATTTTAATTTTGAGTTGTAACACATTTGGAACACATTTGTGTCACAGCAGGCTTTTTAAAGGGGTGGTTCACTGGATTTTTTCTAGGCTTGATTGTGTTTATGGGGTGCAGTCTAATGTGTTAACGCTTCATTTTTTAAAAAACGCATTATTTTTCACATAATTTACCTATATTATTGAAGAGGATCATGCAGAACCTGTGCAAGCATGGCTTTTAATGGTAGGCCTATGTTTTTTGTTTGTTGTTGTCTCATACTTTTAGATACGCTGTTATTTGTAAATGCTACTGCTTATGTTAGCTTTTAATATGCAGTTTTATCGTGATTAAAGCTTTAATACAGTATGGCAACTGCACGCGCGTCCATGTTTAACGCTTCTCATAACTATGTGAAAATAAGTGTATAATTGTAACAGTTCATTGTTGGAGGTGAGCTGAATGAGAGAGAGAGACAGAGAGAGAGAGAGATGCAGAGCGTGTGCAGAGCAGGGGACGTGAGGAACAGTATTGAGAACCGCTGCTTTAGAACATTGATTTTGAAACTTGTGAATCCATTAGAATCGTTAGAAGACAGAATCGCAATTCATATATGAATAGATTCTTACGTGCAGCCCTTTTCTAAAGCAGCGCAGCATGGCCTCGCCCCCTTTGCTGTCTTTTCCCGAGGGTGGGGCTTATCTGGGTTTGTGATGTCACGAACCCGGGAAGTAACTTGTTGTAGTCCCTACCAGCCGTTTTTGTAGGCATTAAACTGCCAGAATTTTAAAAGACGATATCTCCGTTTGCATTGAACTTTCAGCTTTGTAACTTTGCAGATATTGTTTATGCTCAAACAGCAACATTAGACACTAACTAACGTTAAAAAAGTGAAATCGCAATGAACCACCCCTTTAATATTTATCAAAACAAGAAATAAGGTATTTGACAAGCTTAACTGCACAAAACAATAATTTAAAAACAACAACTTCAATTTCAGAAAAACCGATAAAGCAAAATAGTCAACAAATTATAGATATAAATACCACATGCTATATAGACAACAAATGGTATCTGATATTATATTATTTGGCTTATTTTGGTATAGCTCTTATTTTGAAACGACATCTTTAAAGGGATATTTCACCCAAAAATTAAAATTACCCCATGATTTACTCACCCTCAAGCCATCCTAGGTGTATATGACATTCTTCTTTCAGACGAATACAATCGGAGTTATATTAAATAATGTCCAGGCTAATCTATATTTTATAATGGGAGTGGATGATAGCCCAAAATTTGAAGTCCAAAAAATTGCACCCATCCATTATAAAAGAAGTCCACACGGCTCTGGGGGGTTAATAAAGGCCTTCTGAAGCGACGCAATGCGCTTGTGTAAGAAAAATATCCATATTTACAACTTTATAAACCTTAATGTCTAGCTTCCGCTAACTGTCGTACACACGTTCATGAGAGAGTGGTGTCCAGTGGATGACGTAGGTGTAGCATAAGCTCCGGTGAGAATATGCTAGTCTTGTGAGAAACAAGTTTTGTTTACAGCAAAGGAAAACCAGTGTCCTCTTGGCTTATATCGAAATCCTCCGACAGTTTTCTTTACAAATCCTCATTTTGTACTACCAATTCGTGACCGGTGTTTTGTTTCGCTCTCTCCTCTGCGCTTCCACATTCGTCACCGCGTTTACCTACGTCCTACATCATCCGCTGGACGGCACTCTCTCATGAACGCACGTACGACAGTTAGCGGAAGCTAGAGATCAAATTGTATCAAATTTCACTATTTTTGTCTTTTGGAAGCTGCATTCAAAATGCACTTGGCTCAGAAATCTGCACACTTGCCATCTAGGGCGTGCTGTCTAGGCATGGACTTCACTAGACACCTGAAGGTGTGCTGTGGTATCTGTCACCAAGATGTTAGCAGCATAGATATGTATACGTAGATGCCTCATTAGCGACTGTCACTATGGGCCGCTACATGTAAGCCATCCGCTATATTCGAAGGCGGTGTTTCATAACTTGTAATATTAAGTTAATACATTTAAAACACAAGCCAACACATTCTCACCTGTGAAAGGTTATCCCGTTTCTTCGGGAATTTAAATCCCAGCAGTTTTTACAACCATCAGCTGTGCAGGATTGTGGCATCTTCGAACATTCATTGATTATTATGGTGAATGATGTCAAGTCAACAGGGGTCAGCATGGGCACCCTGACTGGCCTATATGGCTATGCAGCCCCATATGCAACAAACTGCGATGCACTGTGTATTCTGACACCTTTCCATTAGAACCAGCATTAACTTCTTGAGCAATTTGAGGTACAGTAGCTCGTCTGTTGGATTGGACCACACGGGCCAGCCTTCGCTCCCCACGTGCATCAATGAGGCTTGGCCACCCATGACCCTGTTGCCAGTTCACCACTGTTCCCTCCTTGGACCACTTTTGATAGATACTGACCACTGCAGACCGGGAACACCCCACAAGAGCTGCAGTTTTGGAGATGCTTTGACCCAGTCATCTAGCCATCACAATTTGGCCCTTGTCAAACTCACTCAAATCCTTACGCTTGCCCATTTTTCCTGCTTCTAGCACATCAAGTTTGAAGACAAAATGTTCACTTGGTGCCTAATATCCCACCCACTAACAGGTGCCGTGATGAAGAGATCAGTTTTATTCACTTCACCTGTAAGTGGTCATAATGTTATGTCTGATAGGTGTATATTTAAAATGTAATTTTATGCCACGTTTTATCTGGCAAACAAACAACTGTCTTGAAAGAATTGACCTGAAGAGAGCACTGTATTGCTTTGATATTAATGTAGAGGCCATGTGTCTCTGTGTGTGTGTGTGTGTGTGTGTGTGTGTGTGTGTGCACAAATGTATTTAGAAAATTTCAGTTAATTGAAGTTATTTAGGCATCGTAGCAGGAGAGTTTCGGTTATCTGTCTATGAAAGAAGCGCGGTGCAGATTTTTATTATGACATCACACTCCAGAAATATACAGGCAATGCAACAATATTTAAAAAAAAAAAAGTATATATTTCCAGTTACGCTCTCACAATCTGCAACACAGACTGCACAGAAATTACCAATTCTTGCCAGGTTATGTCATTTAACTTTTTTTTTTTTTTTTTTTTACATTTTTAGCAGATGCTTTTATCCTAAGCAACTTACAACTGAGTAACATCCCAAGCAATTTATTTTAAAAACCAACAATATATGTAGTACTCAGTGCCTTCATTCAGGTATAAACTAGATTGGTATACAAGAAAAATCAGAAGTGAAGTAGAGAAAGGAAGAGAGAGACTTAAAAAAAATAATGCTGAAGAGATATGTCTCTGTATTTTGAAATTATTAAAAAATTCAGACAGAATCCTGACTGTTTAAATTTAGCCCTCTAAATTGGGCAGAGCAGTTTTTCTCAGTGCTTCATTCAGAGCATATTTCACCAGGAAGAAAGGAGATAACAGACCAGAGACAGAGCAGACTTTGACATTCACATAGAGGTGAATGCATAAGCAAGGTCCTTCTTTAAGATGCGCCTTCTGAATAATTCAAAAGAGCTTTTGGCTACAGTCCATTTACAAGAATGCTCAATCTTAGGAAACCATAACTCAGAGGTCTCAATGTATAAACAGGAGCATTACAAAATTAACAAATTCCACCAAGTGCAAGATTTCTAAATCAGTGGAAATTATCCTAAATTCTAGCTCAAAATAGGTTATGTAATAATAAAGTTCTACAGTATTTGGTTAGTATGTGTTATTTTTTCACTGACTACAACTTTTTCAAGACTTTATATATTATTTCGACCAATCAGTTTTCAAAGGGTGTTCCCTTGTGAGTTAGCAAGTGGCAAAGAGTCTGTCTTAACAAGCCTGTGTAGATACATGTAAATATCACTTCCTCACCATGACTCCATGGTAACTGCACACTGTCTCACAGATACTTTAGTAATATAGCATCAGAATGTACTTGTGACATGGATGCAATAGCACATGCAAACTGGAATAACCCCCATTAGACCCTCAGTATACTTTTTAATTAAAGGGGTGGTTGAATGTTTTTTTTCTAGGCTTGATTGTGTTTATGGCTTATGGGGTGCAGTCTAACATGTGTTAATGCTTCGTTTTTTTTTTTAAAAGCATTATTTTTCACATAATTTACCTTTATTCTACACCGCTCTGTCCCTTCTCCCATAAAAGCGCTGATCATTTCCTGCTTTAATGAAGCCCCTCCCTCAGAAATACGTGATGGGCTCAGATTGGTTCCCAGGTGAAAAAGGCGTAGTATTAAATGTATTAAAAATATACTTGAAATTCAAGTAGTATGTTTATAATACATTTGTATTCCCAACATGCTTATTTGAAGTGCAATAAAACTATATTGAATTGCCTTTTAATATATTTCTAAAAAGTATACTAGAAGCACTTTTGTATTAAATATATGCTTAGTTATACTTCTAAGAAATATGCTAAACAGAAGCATACGTATATTAAAACAGTTTGTGAGCACGGATTAGGGGAAAAAAACAGCTTAACAGCTTTGAAGTGCCGACATTACGCAGAATGCAAATACGACGTGATGACGTCATCAATATGTTAATGACGCATGGCGTCATTTTGCGACATTTAGCTACTTTTCAAGTAGGGTTTAGCTACTTTCCATTGGAAATAGTTGGCAACACTGTTCCTGGCACTGAGCCAGAGACGGACACGCTGAGGGCTTGTCATATTTCAGCGTTTTCAACCATGTAATGCTTATTTTAGGTTTCAGACATCTAAATACAAATAAGTACTAGCAAAACAATACATTTATAGTTCGTAAAATACACACCGATGTCTATGGAAGTGGCAAAAATAATCCATTCAATTATAATTTGACACGTTTTATAGATATCATACACATTGTGTAGGTAACTTTAAAGTTTAGTGTACTCTTCTCCCAGTTCACCGGAAACTTACTTTAATGTCTTTCGGGAGGAGAGGATGAATTTACGTGTTGTAAATCCCACAGCTCGGATTCAGCGCGAACTAACATGGCGGCGCCCATCACCCGTTATAGATCAACTAACATGGTCATTTTCAGTGTTGGGGGTAACGCATTACAAGTAACGCGAGTTACGTAATCAGATTAATTTTTTCAAGTAACTAGTAAAGTAACGCATTACTTTTTTAATTTACAAGAAAATATCTGAGTTACTTCTTCAAAAAAGTAACGCCAGTTACTTTGTTTTCCCATTTATTGACTGACAAGTCTCCTGTCCCCATATTGGGAAAATTGGAAGTGCAGAGGAGTTGTGTGCGCTGTGTGAACATGATGTTACTGTAGTTCTAGACTAAATGTGAATGTGCTTTAATTCATCCCACTCACAAAAAACAGATTTAGTATTCATCTAAATGAATTAAAACAGTGAAATGCTGAATGGCGGCGTGCCGGCTTCCTCGTCCCGGGTTTCGGCACCAGTGTAATACAGTTCGTGAGTCGGGAAGGAGGACGAGGAAGACAGGGGTGGCGGGTAGACCTCTTTATTGGTCGCCACAATCAAAATAAAAGTTGAAGGTAGGCCTGTGGACCTGTCCCCAAAATCAGTGGATGCCTAAGGTGGGAATTAACCCAGCGAGAGAGAGAGAGAGAAATTAAAAAGGGGCTCGCCAAGCCCCGGGCACGCCACCAGATGGTCTTCAGCCAGCTGGATGGCCTGCTGGCTGCATGGCCGGCTTCCTCGTCCCGGGTTTCGGCACCAGTCTAATACAGTTCGTGAGTTGGGAAGGAGGACGAGGAAGTCAGGGGTGGCGGGTAGACCTCTTTATTGGTCGCCACAATCAAAATAAAATAAACAATAAGCGCTGCTCGGCTCTCTGCCTCCACAGTCTGGTCTGTCACACAACGCACACTCTGCTCCGACTCTCTCTCTCTCTCTTCTCCCAGGTCGGCGGGCGCTTATCTCTCGTCTCTCCGCCAATCACTGGAATTGCAAACAGGTGTTAATCATTATTCACTTGACCTCTTTATCACCGCTCGTCTCCAAACCCTTTCTCCCGCTGCAGCCTTTTGCCTTCCCACACCCCCCTCGCCACAGTAACGTAATTAGTTACTTTTTTAGGGAGTAACGCAATATTGTAATGTATTACTTTTAAAAGTAACTTTCCCCAACACTGGTCATTTTCGATGTGTTTAAACTACCAAATACATTTACTTTCACGTATTTGAGAATCAGAATATCAAATATTTCATAATATAGTGAACACGTTAGTGAATATTTTGAGTAAAAAAGGGAAAACGAAATAAAAGCGATGCATGTGTCGTAAAGCGCTATTGTGGCTGTGGCGTGTAACGTGACAAACATGACATGTCTCCATGCAAACAGTAAAGCGATACGTTCTAAAATGATGGTAGCCTAAAAAAACTTACGCTGGGGGCTCAGATAGTATATTTTAAACTCGAAAAGGATAGTATATATGTATGTATGTATGTATATATTTATTTATTTATTTACATTCTATGGAAGTTCATGGCTACTGTCGGCTGTTACTAATATTATTCAAAACATCTTCTTTTGTGATCAACAGAAGAAAGAAACTCATACAGTAAATCATGAAAGAATTTTTATTTTCAAAACTGTATAAGAAATGGTGAAGTCACACAGTCAGTGACAGAAAGTTTGTTAACATGATTGGTCTGGCTGATCCATGTGCTAATAATTATGTTGGGAAGAAAAAATCGAAAGTGAGGAAATGGATGACCCCAAACTCTGCAGGCAAACGTTATAATCTATCATTAATCAACATTGAATATGTTTTATTTTAAACATGTTAGTAGTCTAACGTTAGCCATTTACATGGCTGCTAGTTTTAACCTTATGGGTTAACTTAGATTAACTAACATATGCTATCATATTAGGTATTTATTCAAGTTTTCATGCAGAGTGTGGAAGCTAAATCATACTGATCAAACCATTTTCTCACTCTATGTACTTAAGTTATTAAATTAATATACGTTATCATATATCATAAACGTGCGATATTAGTCGACCAATGGCTCAAATGAACGACTACTACACTCTAAAAAATGCTGGGTTGAGACCGCTGGGTAAGGACGTTGGGTTGTTTTAACCCAATTTGGGTTGAAAATTGGTCTTGATCTATAACCCAGCAACGCTGGGTTGGGAACGCGGACGTGAAAGAGAGCACGCACGTCACGTTAACATAGGACGCGCAGATGGGGGAAGCGAGGCGGCGCCCTCGTGAAGCTCAGACAGCGTGGATTCAGAACACCATTGCCTAGCATCCATCTGGCGAACCTCCGCTCTCTCCCCAACAAAACGGACGAACTCCTTCTGCTCTCCCAGACAAATAAGGATTTTCAAACTCTGCTGCTCTGTTTCTCATGGAAAACTGGCTGAAAGACGCCATTCTGGACAGCGCGTTGAGTCTCCCGGGCTTTCAGCTGTTCAGAGAGGATCGCCCTCCGCAAGCGTACGTGAGCTCCGCTTTACAGAAACTCGCTGATTAGATCACAGACACAGAATAACAACACCCGGACTCTGTTTTAATCATTCTCGGGGACTTTAATAAAGCAAATCTCTCCCGTGAACTGCCAAAATACAGACAGCACATCACATGTCCCACCAGAGACAGTAATAT
>NW_015548189.1:181582-181848 GCF_001515605.1 Sinocyclocheilus anshuiensis
GAAACACAGCGTCACACACGGCGGCCTAGAGTGAGCGGAGGCCGGGGACTAGAGTTAGCGGCGGCCGGCTTGAGTGAGCGGCGGCGGCCGGTGGGCGGGCTTGCGGCAACCACATGTGACGACCCCGGGCTGGACTCCGCTTTGTCCACAGTGAAAGCCGATCCAGCGATCCACAGCGCGAAGTTGAATTATTTCCTCAGCGACCAGCACGGATCAGCTCCAGGCATGACGAAGCGATATCGTCCTCTTTTGGAAGGCCAAACAAA
>NW_015548189.1:182038-182351 GCF_001515605.1 Sinocyclocheilus anshuiensis
ACTTTACAGATCTTCTTTATGCACCAAGAGCTTGTAACACTCCAAAGAGAAAGGAAAAATTGAAATCGCATCCTATGACCCTTTAACAGCCTCTTTTACTGAACGGAAGAGGTGCTTTTAATGTAACGTCAGTGAGTGTCTTATGTCATATTTACATACGATTTTACAATATTTACATTTTTTGAGGTGTTAAGAGATGGTTATTAACATACTTACATGTTAATTCGTTATCTTCTTTTTCATGGTTAAATTGAATGTAGTTTCCTAAAGGAAACGGCGTTATGTAATAAAGACTAGCCTAATTATTTTGAGG
>NW_015548189.1:182553-186124 GCF_001515605.1 Sinocyclocheilus anshuiensis
TTAACAACACAGAACCCTGCTTGTGTGAGGAGGCGATTTTCTCAGCTTCTTCAGAAGAGAGGGAAAGACAGTTTAAGGCAAGTAAACTTCAGAATTCCATCATTTTATAAATTATTTTTTTTTTTACTAAGGGTGAAAGAATGTTTGTTTTTGTAGATGTTGAAAGCCAGAGGCATAGGAGACCATCATTCTTTTGAAATGACACAGAACCCTGATTGTGTGAGGAGGCGATTTTCTGAGCTTCTTCAGAAGAAAGGGAAAGACGGTTTAAAGCAAGTAAACTTCATAATTCCATCATGTTATCAGTTTTTTTTACTAAGAGTTAAATAATGTTTGTTGTTTTTGTAGATGTTGAAAGCCAGAGACATAGGAGAGCATCATTCTTTTGAGATTGATGCGAGTATAATATTTTTATACAATATATAAAATTTATCAAAAATGTCAAATTTTATCTTAAAAGTTATATTCAACAGATGTTCAATGCTTCATTTATAAACTCTGTAGCTGTTAATGCCATACTTTTCTGCATTTCTTCTTACATGCATGTTACTTTTGACTGTTTTCTCTTGTTTTAAATAAATATTTACTTTTTGATAGTCATTCTGTGTGTGTAAAAGTGATTTTAAATTTGTAGATTTAATGTCTAGCTCGATTTGGGTTCATTTTAGCCTAGCAGTGTATTACTTTTAAACCATAAAAAAGCAACCCAGCATGCTGGGTCAAACATTATAACCCAACATTATGTGGAAAATAATGTGTTTTTTGAACCTTAAACCGCATAAACACATTGCATTACACCAAATACACAACATAATGTTCTTTTTAGCAACGTCATATGACCCCTTTAAAATAAACGAAAGACAATAAATTGCAGCTTAATTTATACACAAGTCTCACATTCCAGTTTTAAAACTATTTTTAAAATATTTACTGATATACAGACGATAACAGATATTAAAAAAACATTATGCATGATCCATTGAAGAAAAAATAATTAAATCATCCATTATCACTGGGATTCCCTCAATTCCAGTCATTAAATATTAAACCAAAGCACATTATTTGTGGAAGGAAACAAAAAAATCAATTGCAACTCTCAATGCTGCAAGCAACACTCATATTTAATTCATCTTAGGTGGAGATGAATGAATTATTATCGAATTTCATGCATCATGGTTGTCTAAGCCTAAAGGGGCAGACTAAATCAAGCTCATCATAAATCATAAGATAACCTCATGTGTCATTCATGTGTGATGTGAGTGATGATGCAGATGTCTTGGATGTGTATTGTGACACTATGTTATTGAATGTAGCTTATTTGGTTGAATCTCGGCTATAAATTGGTCTCTGTTCACAAACATACAGCGCATGGTCATTGTTTACTGTGTCCAGCTGTCCATGCAATTATAATCTCTCCATGTGTTGGATGACCTCGGTGGACTGGATGATGTATTGTCTAATGTTTCCCTGCAGTTTGTCATCCCCATCAGCCCACAGACAGCTTATTCACTCAAATACTATTATTCTAACTCTAGAGGATGTCTCCCTCAAGATTCACTGTTCAGATGGTGTTACCACAGCACAAAGTCATTTGTAATGAACATCAGGCTGGACATCCTGTTTGTGTGAGTCACAGTGACTCAGACAGCAACATCAGCACCCCTGCTATAGAATAACAGATTCACATGAATGACGTATTGAGTTCCTCACTAAAGGGATTCCCAGCCTATAGCAAAGGTGTTTTTTTAGAAAACCCACTGTGAAGATATGAAACAGTTACCACAGCTACCTGATAGTGCCAAAAGCCTGCTAAAGGGGAATTGGTGCAGATACTGGAGAGAACAGGAATGTATGAGATGGAGAAATGGGACGCTGATTAAAATGTAAAAGAACAGAAATCCAAATGATGGAGGCTGGGGGTTGCACTGTTATCTTGGCTGACTCAATGCTATCACAGGGCATCTTAGTTCCAATTTGATGATTGTTTCATCATTATTCATGCACAATAGATGCCATTTTTAGATTCACAGAATGGGGTTTATCTAATAAGGACAACGTTGAGAAATTATTTTAAATTGGGATTTATATTGTGCCAATGAAAAGATGCATTTGTTTTTGCTCACATTACCAGGAGCCATGTAGTCAAAACTGGTTTTGGCTTCTTGAAATGCCAAACAAGCTTTACTGCTAAAATTAGATTAATAACTAAAGATAAAGCCAAATTTGGCTAAGGGACAGCTTAAAGCAACAATCTTGGAAAAGTATACCTATAGTAAAAGCACATCCACTTCTGTATTTAACTTTATTTATTTGGAGAATTTGTGTTAATCAAATGGGAACATCTTAGTAACCATAAAAGGTAGATTGCCCTTTAGGCAATGATTCCTGTCCTCATGTTGAAAACGGTAATATATTATTGCACATGGTTAGATCAAGGTATAGACATTTCGGTTTTCATAAAAAAAAAATAATAATAATAACAAATAAATCCAAAATGCTAATTTCCAAGAAACAAGGGAAAGTCATTGTGTAGAGTCAGTTAAAATGGGGATTCACTCTGGGTTGCATGCTATACTGTATATGTCAATTCAAGTCACATTTATTTATATAACGCTTTATACAATACTGATTGTGTCAAAGCAGCTTTACAGTATCCAGTGTTGGGCAAGTTACTTCCAAAATGTAATACATTATATATTACTAGTTACTGTCTTTTGAAAGTAATCAGTTACATTACAATATTACTGTCTCTGAATTGTAACGTGTTGCACTACTTTTGAGTTACTTTTGAGTTACTTTCACCAAAATATCCACAGAAGTATCATAAAATCATATTTAGATACCAGTATGTAGGTCTACATTAATGTCACGTTGTAGTTTAGGTTAAACACTCTACAGCACAAACCGCATTATTACATTCATAAATAACACCGGTAAATAAAGCGAAATGTTATAATGTACAAACAATAAACAGCCTAAACCAGGCTTAGGCTACTTAACGCGCTTAAAAAAACATCCTCGGCATCATGGCATGACATGGCATGGCATAGACTTCTTCATGGCTAGTTTTTGCGTATTTCATTTCATTCTATAACCTACTTGTTCTACAGATCTGTGTGTACTAGTGTTAAATGCTACTGTTTTTGACAGCGTTGATAACGTTTATGACAGATACTATCATGATACTTTTGCGTTTCCCAATGTCATATCCTGTCAGCAAAAACCTGTCCATGGGCTTTTTTGATTGCTTTCAGTTTTCATTTTTTTCCAATTGCTAACATCCCTTTGTCCAAACTGTAGTCACATTTTCAAAACTCTATACACAATTAGCACAACATCCGTCTTTTGTGACCGTACCATTAACACAATTTGTGTTGTTTTCACACAATATTCAGTCAATTAACACGTTTCTAAAATGCTTAAATTTTCTTTTCACACAAACTTACCCCATACCAAAATCATGGATCTTTCTTATTTCTTATTATTTTTTTATTTTTTAAAAATGCTTAAACACAGCATGTCAGAAATGAAGACCTAATGTTCCAAACTTTAAATATAGTGTAAAGCCTCT
>NW_015548189.1:186385-188236 GCF_001515605.1 Sinocyclocheilus anshuiensis
CAGAAATGAAGACCTAATGTTCCAAACTTTAAATACAGTGTAAAGCCTCTACTTCTGCAACAACAGCAGCTTAAAAGTATTGAAAGAAATCTCTATATATAAAATATTGTAACAACTGATAAGCATTATCAGTAAGTAACAGATCACTGAAATATTTAGAAACAGCTGATTTCAGTCTCAGTTGGAGGAATAGTCAGGTGTTGATGCTCTTTCCATTGTATCAACATAGAGTAAAAAGACCTCTTTTAATGTATTTATTTATTTATTTATTTATTGATGCAGAACAACACAAAGAATCAGAGAGAGAAAAAGGGAGAAGAAGAGGTAGGGGAGAGGAGTAACAATGTGTGCTGGACTGTGCATTTTTAAGTTTCTTTGTTTGTTTGTTTTTTCCCCTTACACATGTGGAACCTATGAAAGCTTATTTCTGCCATGGAATATAAAGGGTAAAGGGTAATTGTGACTTTTTTATCTCACAGTTCTGACTTTTATTTCTTGCAATTGTGATTTTATCTCACAATTCTGATAAAGTCTGAATTGCAATATGTAAACTTGCAATTCCAAGAATAGAAACCGAAATTGTGAGATAAAAAAGGTCACGATTACAGTTTTTACTTTTTTATTCTGTGATGGAAACAAACTTGCATAGTAACCAAAGGCCATGCATGTTGGAATTTTTGTTGATCACTGGCATCAGCTACCATGGGGCACCATCCACATCCAACCCTCACCCACTGGAGAGCAATTTCAAGCAAGGTTCCAATTGAATTTCTGCATAGGGGACCCTATTTTTTTCTATAATGACTCATTCAATTTTAGACAGTATGTTGCCAAGAATTAACACATTCAACACTTAAAAATGGGTTTCAGTTGAAGGTAACTAGATACAAAAAATAATGAATGTTTATATTGTCTATACTGTAGGCAGGTAGAACTGAAACATGACAAGTAATGCAGTTTTTGTAAAGTCATCGACTGTTAGAATTTTGACAGTCACTGTGCTATGATTGACTATATGTTCCTGTTGGATAGAAAAGTAGTGCTAATGTTTTGACCAAATGACTAGATTTTGAATTGGGTTTGCTGTGTTTTGATAGAGTTAGTATATGTAGAAAAAGGTATTCAGCATTTTGAAATGTAGAGTTTGTATTTATTTAACAAAATGTGGTTTTGGCCAGAAAATTAACTATTTGGCTAATTGTATGATGTAGGTGTGTTAGAGAGAGTATAGGCTACTATGTGACAAATTTTTTTATTTATTGCCCCTCATAAACCCCCCTCCTCCTACCATAAATGGACACTTGTTTGGACATCTGTTTCTGTACACCCCCACCCATCTAACCGGACATGTGTTTATCCACCCCAGCGATCCCATGGAATGTATGATTGTTTGGGAATGTGTTTTTGTGTGGGTTCGTTGAAACTGCTCAAAACTATGTGCTTTAAACTTTAAATTGTGAAACGTGGTATGATTATTAAACGGGGATAAGGGAAGTTTTTATTAAAGTTTTTACACACACATTTCAAGAAAAAACATCAAACATACGCGGTATATAAACAATGTAATGACTGTGTTTCCAGAAAAGAGTAAAAAATGGGTTAAGACGAATATTTAAGTGTTGTTAATTTAAAAACTAGTTAGAGTTTGTTACAAGTTAGAAAATAAAATGAAAAGTAGGCTACTGACCATCTATCTAAAACAAACAAAAAAAATATCAGATAGTTCGTTAAACAGTACAGCAGTTACATTTTTAAAAGTTTGAGAGTTTGTTACCTGTTAGAAAATAAAGAAAAAATGCTGACTTACCATCTAAAACAAAAACAAAAAAAGTATCAGATACGTTCGTTAAA
>NW_015548189.1:188378-219309 GCF_001515605.1 Sinocyclocheilus anshuiensis
CCTTACCTAGACGCAAAATACAAACGGTGCTTTTGTGAATTGGAAAAACAGTAAATTATTCTGTAACAATGGCTGAGGTATCATCACCTAAAACTCCTGAGAAGAGTGTTGAGTTTGCTATGGGTGATCTTACTCTGGCACCGAGGAAGTTGAAACATGGACCGTGTCTGACCAAATTCCTCCACAAACCTTTGGATAATGTTAAGTATGAGTTTCATTTATCCGGTAATCTTATTTGCAGTTACAACTTTGACAAGAGCAACTGGGAGGTCAGACTGAGTACCGTGGACAATGATGAGAGGTTCACGTACGACACGTGCGACGATCCTGACCTGTTTTTCACCGTAAAAGATTGGTGTTTATTTTACAACTATGTCTGGCGTGATCTAAAAGACGGGTGCGATGACCCTCTGTTCATAGGGGAGTGGAAAGGTATCACTCCAGGTATGCGGTACAGAGTACTCGGGGATCACGTTAACAAGTACGCTGATGATTACGTTTTATGTACTTTGTAGCGACCACAGCTCGGACCTACCTGAACGCGCTTGGCCGATATCTGAAGAGGATCATCTCAAATACTATACCATTAAATTTTTGTTTCAATGGAAAGACGTGTCTGCGTTAGAAGACATATTCGGTAAGATAGACAAACTGTTTAAGTGGTGCGAGGCGTTTGACAGATACAACAACATAAAAGTGAGATTGTTTCACCCTGAATGGTGCGTGTCCAGTCGGAGAGGGGTTCACGTAGCTCCACCTACAATCTATAATCATTAAATACAGACGCCCCCGTACTCTCAGAGGAGTATCCCCACCAACATGACCCAAGAAAATACTTCAGCACCTCCTAGTTTTGTATGCGACGACTCCGCATCCGCACCGGGGACGGCGCCGGGCAATGCTACCTGGGTGAACAAATTCTGTACAGAACTCGGCTACCATAATCTCGCTTTCCTGGCAAAGTACAGACCTCCTCATGCTGGATCATCTGACGCTACAACTTCTGAAGCAGTCTCGGACACAGTCGACGGCTGCATCGGTGTGACCGGTCATAAGATCATTAAAGCTATTGTTGCCATAATTCTGGAGCATCTGGTTGACAGACAGCTGAAGAAAGATTGTTATGGCTGTCAGGTCGATCATCCTTCGCAAACACAACATTCATGTCTCTATGAGGCACCAGCGTACTATTTTCTGGGGTGTTTTGAACAACTGTCACATAAATTGTCTAAACCTGATCTAAAACTCATTCTGGCCCGAACCTTGAAACTGTTCGGTTTAACACCTCATCTGCAAAGAATTCGGGGAGTTGTCGACACTGTTCTGTGTGAGCTCAGAGATGAGATGTACATAGTGGAAGGCTTGGCTGAACTCAGGACGAAACTTGTGGATGAAACCTGCGAGCAGGCCGTTTACGACGCGGTTGACAGCTGGAAGAAGAGTGCACCTACGGACTCTGACTAACCAGAGCCATGGGAAACCTCTGCAACACAACCTGGCTGGCAAAACTCTTATTTAAACAGCGAATTAAGAGCGAGATAATGTGTTTATTGTATAAGATTACCGATGATGAGAGTGAATGTTATGTGGATAATAAACGTTTAATGAAATAAAAAAATCAAATGTGCATTGTGAGGGGTATGTCGAACGATTGGTGTGTTATGACAACCTAATGTATCGCAAACGGTTATAACCCCCGTATGACTGTTAAAAACATTCTCGAACACATGCCTGAATGTGAAGAAAGTCTTAAAATAGGCAACATTTTATGTCTCTGTACTTATGTAACCGATGTGTGTGTAATGTTGTTGTCAAGAAACGATCCGTTGGATGTATGTAAAATTATTGACATGTTAGTTGAATACATGATAGTGAAAAATTTTGTAATGTGCGTGAAATTCCTTCGATATCTAGATGATATATAGCCTAATTAGTTATTGTATAACCAATCATATTTAACGTTTGTGTGGCCTCTATTGCAAATAAAAACCTTTTGACGCTAATCACTCTGTCATTATTTTCTGAAAAACAGTGGGGGTGAGATGTCTGAATTAATGAAAAAAGTGTACTACAACCCTACGAACCCCGGGTCTTTGGGGGGTAAAGAGCGCTTAAAACGGGGTGTGTTACAGGAATACGGTGTAACTCTGAAGGATAAAGAAGTGTCGGATTGGTTATCCGCTCAGGATGCTTACGCATTACACAGAACCGCACCTATTAAATACAAGTGGAATAGAGTGGTGGTGTACGGGAAAGATGTACAGTTTCAAGCAGATCTGGTTGACATGACTGCTTATTCGAAAGAAAACGACGATATTAAATTTTTACTGACTTGCATAGACGTTTTCAGCAAGTACGCTTGGGCACGTCCGCTGAAGAATAAGACAGGGCCGGAGGTTACAAAAGCGTTCGCATCTATACTCAAAGAAAACCGCGTACCGCAAAAATTACAGACTGGCGTTACTACGATATCTTACAAGATCTTATAGACGGGTATAACGCATGTTATCACAAAAGCATTAAAATGCAGCCTTTGGACGTTCATAAAGAAAATGAAGCGGATGTGTTTAATAATTTGTACGGAAAGCTGCATAAAGGCCCAACTGTCTTTAGGTATAAAATAAGTGATGTGGTTAGGGTATCTAAAGTTAGAAACGTATTTTCTAAGGGCTACGAGCAGAATTACACCGAAGAGTTTTTCACTATAGCCGCGTGTATACCTCGGACACCACCTGTGTACAGGTTACAAGATTACGATGGGGATGTTATCGACGGGTGTTTTTATGAAAAATAATTACAAAAAATTATTGTGAATCAAGATAAGTCGTTTAAAATAGAAAAGATTTTAGATCGAAAAAAGAGCGGTCGCAAGGTGCTCTGTCTTGTCAAATGGTGGGGATGGCCACCTAAATTTTCCTCATGGTTGCCAGAACGGGAGATCGCGGACATACAGAATCCCTTAAAGTAGCAGCACGGTTGTCATAAATATCATTTGTGAAAATCTGCATCATGGGCGAGGGCGGATTTTACGTTACGCTACCATGCAACGCATCAATGGATGTATATCCTGACAATAGTATTTCTAATTACAAAACAAGACTAGCGAAAAGCATGAACCTCAAAGGCCAGTGGGAAGTCGGATTAATCGAATTTTACTATCCTATTTCCTGGTACACATTTAATGAGGACGATGCGCCATTTATTATTAACACCGCACCCAATATACTGGGTTATGATGAGAAAAATTACGAAGAGGGCGAGGGTGTGATTATCTACATTAAAGAAAAAAACCTTCAAAGCATATCTAAAGTATGTAATACGTTAAAACCGGGGTATTACGAGGCTGTATTGTTTCTGGTTAGAGAAATAAATGCTAATCTACCACCGAGAGTGACACTTGGTTATGATCACATCAAAAATAGGATATTTCTAAAAGCACCGGTGAACACATCTTTGGTATTTTACGGGAAGTTGGCTATTATTTTAGGATTAAAACCGAGTGTGTCTCTAGGATCTGTAAATCAACCTCACGAGGATCATTTTGATGGTGCACCTGTTGTGACGTATGCACCGCATCAGGCTGACATAAGAGGGTCATTTTATAGCATGTATATATACACTGATATGATCGAGTATCAACCAGTCGGTGATTCATATGTACCACTACTGAGAACTGTACATATAGACGGGGCATCTAATGACTTCGTCAGTGTTAGATTCGATAAACCACATTACGTAGCTGTGAATAAATTTAATATTACAGACATTTGCATCGAGGTTAAAGACGACCAGAACAAACACGTACGTTTCACTTACGGTAAAGTTGTGGCTAAACTTCACTTCAGACAGGTGAAATAGGTTTTTGTTTTAACAAAACTATTGCACAACTATGGACCCGGAACGATATGTCGCATACTACCGGAACCAAGCAGGTAACGGGTTACCGGGATATGCAGGCGGACCGGTTATGTATGGATCGGGGATAGGAGGGATTTTTAGAGCACTTTTCAGGACAGCTCTACCGCTGTTGAAAAGAGGTTTTAGTATAGCAAAACCACATGTAAAAACTGCTGCAAGAAATATAGCTAGCGACGTTGTAACCACAGCCCTATCGAGATCGTATAACGATAATAATAATAATAGCAGACAAAACGGCAACGGGTTAATGTATTTCACTATAGCCGCGTGTATACCTCGGACACCACCTGTGTACAGATTACA
Organism: Sinocyclocheilus anshuiensis; assembly: GCF_001515605.1. NCBI lineage: Eukaryota > Metazoa > Chordata > Actinopteri > Cypriniformes > Cyprinidae > Sinocyclocheilus > Sinocyclocheilus anshuiensis. The sequence continues at coordinate 192,600 of NW_015548189.1, forward strand.
AGATTACGATGGGGATGTTATCGACGGGTGTTTTTATGAAAAATAATTACAAAAAATTATTGTGAATCAAGATAAGTCGTTTAAAATAGAAAAGATTTTAGATCGAAAAAAGAGCGGTCGCAAGGTGCTCTGTCTTGTCAAATGGTGGGGATGGCCACCTAAATTTTCCTCATGGTTGCCAGAACGGGAGATCGCGGACATACAGAATCCCTTAAAGTAGCAGCGTGGATATCATAAGTATCATTTGTGAAAAATCTGCATCATGGGCGAGGGCGGTTTTTACGTTATGCTACCATGCAACGCATCAATGGATGTTTATCCTGACAATCGTATTTCTAATTACAAAACAAGACTCGCGAAAAGCATGAACCTCAAAGGTCAATGGGAAGTCAGATTGTTCGAATCATGTTTCACTAATTAAATCGGGGAATATTAGACTAGAAGCCCGATTCAGACAGCCTCTCAGACAATCCATAACCATTATCGTATATGCGATTTTTGATTCAATCGTTGAGATATCCAATCGAAGACAGGTGTTAGTCGATTATTACTGAGGCATCGCGAAATGAATACGGTCCAACTAACAGCTTTTATGGATAAAATTGCGCACAATACGTGTTTTTTAGGAGTGCTACCATGCGATTATCTCCGAAAAACACCGATAAAGAATTTACCGACTATGCTTATTTTTAATACCGACCCCTTCACAAAACCGGGGCAACATTGGGTCGCTATCTACATAAACAAGGCTAGAGTTAGCTGGTTTTTTGATAGCTTTGGCGGATGTCCGAAAGATCCACATTTTCCGAAGAACGTCCAACACTTTTTAAAAAACAATTCTATAAGTGTGCAATACTCTAACAAACAGGTTCAAGACTTCACATAAGATACTTGCGGACAACATTGTGTGTTTTTTCTGTATCACATGTCAAAAGGATACGTTTATGAAAATATTGTTAAAATGTATTATGACGACCTGATTAAAAACGATAACATGGTTACTCGTTTTGTAAAGAGACTGAAACCTTCTCTCTGCGATACGTTTAACTGTATTCAGTGCGTGCAGATCTGTAAAACGTCTCTGTAGTGCACCTAGAACGGACCCCTATTACTTCATGTTTAATAAATAAAAGACTATGTAATCATGAATGTGTTAATATGGCTGTAGTGTATAAATAAAGACAATGTATAACCAGGCATCTTTTTCCGTCTTTTTATTAACATCAGGATGATAACTCAACACACGACTTAATACAAATATTTCGAACATATTTACAAACAATGATATTAAAAAGCTAACCAGGCGTTAGCGTCAAGAGTCGGTGAATTAAACACATTTCCAACGGGGGTGCTAGATTGTGGCGTAGTCTTTGGCGTATGCTTTTTAACTCGCCATTTTTTCAATGGGGTAGGCGATTTCCTTTTAAGGGACTCAACCGTGCGTTTAACCTGGGGGTTGGTTATAGTTGAAAATGGTATATTTAAAATGGCAAAAGCATTCAGAAATTCCCTCCACCCGCACGGTCTGTATTCATCGCGGATCGTTTGAGGCGCTGTTATACTTTTAACCAAATCTAACATGTGATTACGCCCCCTTTAAATACAAATTCGCCAGAATCTGTCCATGAAGACACTTGCTTAGCATTAGACATTTTACTCAAAATGAATTTGATGTTTTTTAAACTCCTTTGCGGTACGTTGTTTAAGATTTCATTGACAATATGATCCTCTCCATCATCGTTATTAGGCGACGGAGTAGGTGCACTAGCAGATGCGGTAACAGGTGCAATAGCTGGTGCATCGTTATGAATGGTATCCTGTTTTGGGAGTGCAAGAGTTAAAGTACTACTCTCAAGGACAACATTGTGTGTTTTTTCTGTATCACGTCAAAAGGATACGTTTATGAAAATATTGTTAAAATGTATTATGACGACCTGATTAAAAACGATAACATGGTTACTCGTTTTGTAAAGAGACTGAAACCTTCTCTCTGCGATACGTTTAACTGTATTCAGTGCGTGCAGATCTGTAAAACGTCTCTGTAGTGCACCTAGAACGGACCCCTATTACTTCATGTTTAATAAATAAAAGACTATGTAATCATGAATGTGTTAATATGGCTGTAGTGTATAAATAAAGACAATGTATAACCAGGCATCTTTTTCCGTCTTTTTATTAACATCAGGATGATAACACACGACTTAATACAAATATTTCAAACATATTTACAAACAATGATATTAAAAAGCTAACCAGGCGTTAGCGTCAAGAGTCGGTGAATTAAACACATAGTTGATCTGACGCTGACTGTAAAATAACTATCCGTTGCTTCGGTGAAGCCTTATATAACAGTTTTAAAAGAGGAAGGTTTTCACAAAGTCTATCACTCATTTTTCACCAAAGTTTACCGTGGTCTTTTCTGCACATACACCACCTGATGTTCCTTTTGATGTTTAAAGTCAATCAAAAGGAATCCAAAAGGTTGATTGGTCGCGTCCTTATAACATTCCATAAAGAATTTTGTATTTCCAGGGTAAATCTGACGCCCTAAAATCATTATTTGCATGGAGTCTCTAGGGCTCTTGTACAAAACAAGGTAGTGTGTATTGAGTGTAATAGTCCTACTGGTTTTACCTTGAAAAAACAGATTCTGAGTTATCAATATGATGGAAAATGATTTATGATGAACGTATTTCGTGAAAGCTTGTGAGAGTTCATCGTTCGAATATGCCTGCTCCATCAAATCATCACAAATAATAATAGATCTCGTATTAGGAGGCAATACATTTTCATCCGTTAAAAAGAGTTTGGAATACCTTCAATAAATTTGATATCATACAATGACAACAGTTAATCGTACAAAGGTTGCCAACAACTGTATAAAAATACAATATTATCAATTTTTACATTGATCATCTTGTCTGCATTACACAATAATTTTTTCACAAAGACAGTCTTCCCGCTGCTCGACGGGCCTGAGATCACCGCCGAGAACGGGAACTGAAAACGGAAGTCAAAATCTTCTTCAACATACACATTTTGTGATCTAGAAATATCGTTAGTACCCATAAGGAATTGTGGTGTAGTCAGCCAGTAGCACACGCTTGTCATATACCACTTTGAATCTTTTCAAAACTGACCTATTATGCAGTGTGGATTTCTTTTTATTACGCACAATGGTCTCGGTGCGCGTGAGCAGGTGGCTAGTGTCACGTGATGTTACATAACCCTGTACCAGACAGATCATGCTTTCTAGGGTAACGACTTTTGCATTCATAGAATGGAGCGTGATGCCTTTAGCTTTAAGAGTGACTTTATTTTTCGCTGTTCTAAAGCCGTACGATTTCGGTCCGGTCGATGCGAATTCGGTGACGTGATCGTCTACATCAAGCTCGTCCGTCAGGTCACCGAGATATGCACCTGTTTTAGGCGTCCAATCGACATCTTTCGATATGAAGATGGCGCTGTCTGTATCTACGTAAAAAACACGAGGTCCTAATTTATCCATAAGACTGTATAACTCCAAACGTCCATACGCAGTGGTGAATGCGGCAATAAACACATTAACATCACGCGCGGGGGCGGGGTCTTCGTCTGCGTAACACCACTGCACTAGTGCTACTGAGTCTGACACGAATGAGAAGTGTTTAATGATGTGGCCATTTCCGAAGATGTGACGGGCGAAATCTTCGGGATCTGTTAAAAGTTCTGCTGTAGGCAAATTACACCTAAGCCCAAATCTCCCCCAAAGTGAGTTCAATAAAAATTTATTTATAGATCTACGTGCAGGGTTGAGTGTGATTTTATCGATGTCGAGCTGAACACCCTCCTTCTCAAAATACCCTTTGACGTAAGTCTGCTTGTCTGCGTCTGTCACTACGTCTGGCGGAAAACCTGAAGCCTCTTTCACCAAATCGCTGTCGGGGCATTGAGGATTTAAAAAATGAGCTACGCATATGCTAAAACACATATTGTCTGCTATATTTTCGGGGATGAATAGATTCATTTTATTTTTTCTTATGACTTCATTGTAGGCCAGGTCGGCTAACTTCCTACGCACGCCGCCTTGTTTGTTTCGTGCTACCATTACTATTAATATACATTATTGCTACGCATAACTCTAAAGCAGAATCTAAACCCACGTCTGTATTGCTTTGAACTGCACGTTCGATTTGATCAACAAATATACCAACATCGTGATTATTATCAGGTGTTAGAACTGCATTAATATCTGTGGGGAGACTTACTCCTTGCAGAGATACGTTCAGAAAAACCATCTTCACCCGCCATCAATATGGAAAACGCTACAATCTCATTCAAAATATCTTGCAAAAAGATATTATATGCAGCATAATCACAACGTGACGTAAAGCCTCGTTGTGTTGCTGTTGACACGCTATGATATTTCTTAAAATCGACACCACATCACTTTGTGCGCTAGCAACGATGTCTTCTGCTTCCTGGTAAGATAGCGATTGTCTGGTCAAGTCGAAAAGTCTCTCAAAGTACCGATTAACACGGCTCAGCATATCATAATCAAGCCTTCTATTTAAATCACGATCGCGGAACAGTTCCTGTAGAATTTCATGTGGTAATTCATCCTCTTCCTCACTCTCCGAATCGGTGAAGGTTACCTGATCCCACGTGTGGATCATCGAATCAGACCACGCTGTTAGGTCTCTCTCATCGTAGCCTTGTTCTGTAAAAATAACAATAACCGTTTATTAATTGAACTAATAAAAGTCAAACATAAAACGTAATAATGAGTTTTCTGCATTAATACATACCGTTATTCTCAGAAATCCTTAAACGGCTGGTGGTCGGTGAGTCATCGTTTTCCTGCTCCAGTAACCTCAACCGTTTTACACCCTGACCATCTGTATGCAGGGGCCTCAATCTCGGCGTTGGGGAACTGGATGTGGCTGGGGTGTGATCGCTCATGCTGGCGGTGAGCATGTGAGACCCTTCCTCTGAAGACGTAATGCGCTCGGGGGTGGTTCGTGTGACGTTGTTTGTCTCGTGACATGATTCCGACCTAACTACAACCTCTTGCAATGCCTCCTCTGCAGGTAATATTACCACGTGGCTGTCAGAAGCATCGTGCTCACCTGTCAAAATTTTTGTAAACACTTTATGAGAAATTGAAACTTAAAAAAAAACACAAAAAAAACGAATGTCTGTATATGCAACCTACCGTTATTAACTTCGCAGTCATCATCACAGGTAACTAGTTGGGCCTCGTCAACTGGATAAAATGATAACGAATATTATTATTATTGTTATTATTAGACATTGAGTAGTTAATAGAAAAAGATAAAAGACTTACATAGCTCTTCAAGGATCTATTCCAAACCTTTGCCGAAATCCAGATTCACAAAAGTACCTAGAGATTATAAACACATGGTGTTAAACAAATATTCACATTAAAATATATTTAAATAACTCAGATGAAAAACACACTTACCATCGTAATTGTCAGCCATCGTTCCGTCTATTGATGAGATAATGTCGCACAACTTGAAGAGTTTACAGGTAATGAACGTACCACGAGTTTTGCTTTTTAACGGTTCGGAGTATGGGGCTCCTTAGAACACCGAGCTCCTTAGAACTCCGACGGATATCGAGATCCGATAACTACCAGTAGGGGGTACCCTAACACCATTTTTTCTTTTTCTTTTTAACATTTTTTTTTCTTTTTTTCTTTTTTCTTTTACAAGTTGATTGGTGTGATATTAGCGGCGCGATCTACCTCAGAGCCTGTCTGGTCTTTTATTACATATCCTGGGGCGTAGCCATAGACTTTTCATCTTGAGGGTGTTAGATATATCCTTATCTACACATGTTTGAATGCAACGGGGTTTTTAACCGCCGAAAAATCAAAGTTCGGTTATCTGTTTATCAAACTCAAACCTTGTAAACCGTACACTCAAATGCACGTTTTGAAGTAGGTCTGATGTAAGTCTCACGTTGGAAAATCAAAGAGATCTATTCTCTTGTTTGCATTAGGTATACTTCATGATTGCTTGTGTGTGTGTGTGTGTGTGTGTGTGTGTGTGTGTGCATACGTGTTAAAAATGACAACATTCTGAGTGAATAAAGATATCAAATTTAACTAAAATGATGTAAAATTAAACAAACTTTCCCTACATCATAGTCCGTTTGTTAAAGCAAACACATTTGCACCAATCTATTTAAGTTTGTTGTTATTGTCTTTTCTCTATTTATCTAAGGCCATCCTGAACATCTGTGAAATCACATCCACCAGATCTACATTATTAACATTCCTGTTTTTCTTCTTAACCTAAACAGATGTTTGTGGTTAAAAAGTTCAATAGGGTTCACATCCTTTGACCAGCCACTGAACTTTTGACTAAACTTTGACAAAGCTCACACTCACAGGTACATGTCATAAATAGATACAATGGAGATCCTTTGATCACTGAACTGATTACTTGACACAACAACAAAGTTCACAATGCCAGATCCTCAAAAACTTGTTAGATTGCAAATGAATTGCAAACCCCAGAAACGGGCTTAGATGTTTTACAACCTTTTGAAATACATTACACTAATATGGTCGCATCAGTAATCACACAAACCCAGACACCCTTCACCATTCTAGTTTCATTGCGCTGCGCGAGACGAAATATTTGCATTTCGTGTGATGTTGTAAAAACTTTAGGCGTTTAATAACGTATGTCTGTTTTAATTGATAGATAACGCACCAGAAGTGTTACAGACGGAAAATCAAAGAGACCCCCCCAAAAACATTAGCTTTCATTCCAGTTAGATATTTGTGCGAGCATTCGTGTGTGTTTTAACTATTATACCATACTGCAAGTTAAGCTTGACAAATACCAAAGAGTAATAAAGGAATTACTAAATTAAGTGGGGATAACTAAACTAAAATAAAATAAAACAAAACAAAACATAATTTTCCAGTGATTTATATGTGATTGTTTAGAAGAAAACTTGTATAGACTACCCTGATTTTAAAGTGAAAAGCTTTCGGATGAATGCTGAATGGTTTCGTCAATTAAGAAATGATATAGATGTATTAAAAACAACTCTTTTTAATTTAAAACAATAATTTGTTTAATTCTTTTAACATACATTTAAATCTATCTTTGCGCCGGTCTCTCCTCCGCTGTTAGGGGATGGGTTTGTAGGTGTGGCCTGAGAGGTGCGCTCCTGAGCTCATTCCGAGTTTTGACAGCAGCGTGTGAGGATGTATCAGCGTAAGATACACGGGGTCTTTTTCTTTTGTTTAACTTGCGACAAACTCAAACTAGTTTTTTAATTGTAATGATAGACTACAACATAGATTTTGACAAGTATCTTAACCTGTCGCTTAACGTTTTTTCTTTTCTAACTGGTAACAAGCTCTAACTTTTAAAATTGTACAGAGAAAAAACTGACGTTTTGTTTAACGATCGTATCTGGAAGGATATTTTTTGTTTTAGATCACGGTGAGATAAGTCAGCGCTTTTATTTTTATTTAACTTGTGACAAACTCTAACTAGTTTTAAATTGTAATGATAGAGTACAACATAGACTTTGCCAAGTATCTTATTGCTTAACGGTCTGATATTTCTTTGTTTTAGATACGGTGAGATGTCAGCATTTTTTCTTTTATTTTCGAACTTGTAACAGACTCTCAAACTTTTAAATTGTAATGTTACAAGATTTTGACTGCCACGTACTGTTTAACGAACGTATCAGATACTTTTTGTTTTGTTTTAGATAGATTGTCAGTGGCCTAGTTTTCTTTTTATTTAACTTGTAACAAACTCTAACTAGTTTTTAAATTAACAACACTTAAATATTCGTCTTAACCCGTTTTTTACTCTTTTCTGGAAACACAGTCATTACATTGTTTATATACCGCGTATGTTTGATGTTTTTTCTTGAAATGTGTGTGTAAAAACTTTAATAAAAACTTCCCTTATCCCCGTTTAATAATCATACCACGTTTCACAATTTAAAGTTTAAAGCACATAGTTTTGAACAGTTTCAACGAACCCCACACAAAAAACACATTCCCAAACAATCATAAATTCCATGGGACCGCTGAGGTGGATAAACACATGTCCGGTTAGATGGGTGAGGGTGTACAGAAACAGGTGTCCAAACAGGTGTCCATTTATGGTAGGAGGAGGGGGGTTTATGCAAATATGATTGCTTGTGCAAAGATTCTACAAGTGAGGCACACAATCTGCATTGCACATGCACTTAATTTGTGTGTTTTAACTATTATACCATACTGCAAGTTAAGCTTGACAAATACCAAAGAGTAATAAAGGAATTACTAAATTAAGTGGGGATAACTAAACTAAAATAAAATAAAACAAAACAAAACATAATTTTCCAGTGATTTATATGTGATTGTTTAGAAGAAAACTTGTATAGACTACCCTGATTTTAAAGTGAAAAGCTTTCGGATGAATGCTGAATGGTTTCGTCAATTAAGAAATGATATAGATGTATTAAAAACAACTCTTTTTAATTTAAAACAATAATTTGTTTAATTCTTTTAACATACATTTAAATCTATCTTTGCGCCGGTCTCTCCTCCGCTGTTAGGGGATGGGTTTGTAGGTGTGGCCTGAGAGGTGCGCTCCTGAGCTCATTCCGAGTTTTGACAGCAGCGTGTGAGGATGTATCAGCGTAAGATACACGGGGTCTTTTTCTTTTGTTTAACTTGCGACAAACTCAAACTAGTTTTTTAATTGTAATGATAGACTACAACATAGATTTTGACAAGTATCTTAACCTGTCGCTTAACGTTTTTTCTTTTCTAACTGGTAACAAGCTCTAACTTTTAAAATTGTACAGAGAAAAAACTGACGTTTTGTTTAACGATCGTATCTGGAAGGATATTTTTTGTTTTAGATCACGGTGAGATAAGTCAGCGCTTTTATTTTTATTTAACTTGTGACAAACTCTAACTAGTTTTAAATTGTAATGATAGAGTACAACATAGACTTTGCCAAGTATCTTATTGCTTAACGGTCTGATATTTCTTTGTTTTAGATACGGTGAGATGTCAGCATTTTTTCTTTTATTTTCGAACTTGTAACAGACTCTCAAACTTTTAAATTGTAATGTTACAAGATTTTGACTGCCACGTACTGTTTAACGAACGTATCAGATACTTTTTGTTTTGTTTTAGATAGATTGTCAGTGGCCTAGTTTTCTTTTTATTTAACTTGTAACAAACTCTAACTAGTTTTTAAATTAACAACACTTAAATATTCGTCTTAACCCGTTTTTTACTCTTTTCTGGAAACACAGTCATTACATTGTTTATATACCGCGTATGTTTGATGTTTTTTCTTGAAATGTGTGTGTAAAAACTTTAATAAAACCTTCCCTTATCCCCGTTTAATAATCATACCACGTTTCACAATTTAAAGTTTAAAGCACATAGTTTTGAACAGTTTCAATGAACCCACACAAAAACACATTCCCAAACAATCATACATTCCATGGGATCGCTGGGGTGGATAAACACATGTCCGGTTAAATGGGTGGGGGGTGTACAGAAACAGATGTCCAAACAGGTGTCCATTTATGGTAGGAGGAGGAGGGTTTATGAGGGGCAATAAATCAAATTTTTTTGTCACATAGTAGCCTATACTCTCTCTTGTGTTTCTGTGTTAAGAGTTTAGAAAAAGTACTTTAAGTGTTGGTAAACGCTTGTTAGCAATTGAAAAAAACTGTAAGTGCCGATGCAGTGTTGCCAGATATTGATACTAAAACAAACAAAAACCTAAAAATAAACCAAAATTATTTCCAATCTTTTGCAAATAAGATACGATAAAGATATCACTGACTCTAAACTGGAACTTCCTACTTTATTAACTTTCTAAAGTGTTAAATTAAGTGGAAAAGACAAGTCTAAAAACGCTTATAATAGCAGGATCTGGCAAAACGGATGCTACACCCGCGCCCTCACTCACAACTCTCTCAAGCATCGTTCACTCCGCTGCAGCGTATCGCAGCGATCATTTTCATACCAGGGACGCTAAACATTCTTGCAAACTGTCTAATCTGAATTATACATGTCATGCAGGTATTCATATGAGGAGCTTAACAGCAAATTAGTCATTCAAAGAACAAATTTTATTTTTGAACATGAAAAATTTACCGAGGTCTGGACCTCGGTGGCCTCATAGCTGGTTACGGGCCTGACCGTATGCACAGTACACTACTATTTTCTTTAAAAAATTACTATAATTCACCAAAAGGGTTTTTTTATGTTCCAAAGGTTGTAGTACATTTGTAGTTACAAGACGGACATACTACAGGTGAAATTTTGCCAATATCTCCCTTACTGTACATACAGTACATAATTATTCTTAGAAAACAATTACTGTAATTCACCAAAAGGATGTAGTACATTCCTAGTGGCCAGACTAACTTACTACAGGTGAAAATGTGCCAATATCTTCCTTACTGTACATACAGTACATAATTATTCTTAGAAAACAATTACTGTAATTCACCATAAGGGTTTTTTATATTCCAAAGGTTGTAGTACGTCCCTAGTGGCCAGACAGACTTACTACAGGTGACATTTTGCCAATATATCCCTTACTGTACATACAATACATAATTATTCTTAAAAAACAATTACTGTAATTCACCAAAAGGGTTTTTTCATGTTCCAAAAGCTGTAGTACATTCCTAGTGGCCATACTGACTTACTACAGCTGAAAGTTTGCCAATATCTTCCTTACTGTACATACAGTGCATAATCAATCTTAGAAAACAATTACTGTAACTCACCATAAAGCGTGTTTTCATGTTCCAAATGCTGTAGTACATTTGTAGTTACAAGACTGATTTACTACAGTTGAAATTTTTCCAATTTCTTTCTTACTGTACGTACAGTACATAATTATTCTTAGAAAACCATTACTGTAATTCACCATAAGGGTTTTTTCATGTTCCAAAGGTTGTACTACATTTTTTAGTTACAAGACTGACTTACTACAGGTTAAATTTTGCCAATATCTCCCTTACAATATGTACAGTACATAATTATTCTTAGAAAACAATTACTGTAATTCACCATAAGGGTTTTTTATGTTCCAAAGGTTGTAGTATGTTTGTAGTTACGAGACTGATTTACTACAGGTGAAAGTTTGCCAATATCACCCTTACTGTACATACAGTACATAATCTTCGAAAACAATTACTGTTATTCACCAAAAGGGTTTTTTCATGTTCCAAATGCTGTAGTACATTCCTAGTGGCCAGACTGACTTACTACAGCTGCAATTTTGCCAATATCTCCCTTACTGTACGTACAGTACATAATTATTCTTAGAAAATAATTACTGTAATTCACCAAAAGGGTTTTTTCATGTTCCAAAGGCTGTAGTACATTCCTAGTGGCCAGACTGACTTACTACAGATGAAATTTTGCCAATATCACACTTACTGTACATATGTTACATAATTATTCTTAGAAAACAATTACTGTAATTCACCAAAAGGTTTTTTTTATGTTCCAAAGGTTGTAGTACGTTTGTAGTTACAATACTGACTTACTACACACTAAATTTTGCCAATATCTTCCTTACTGTACATACAGTACATCATTAATCTTAAAAATTACTGTAATTCACCAAAAGTGTTTTTTTTATGTTCCAAAGGTTGCAGTACGTTCGTAGTGACCAGACTGACTTACTACAGGTGAAATTTTGACAATATCACCCTTACTGTACAAACAGTACATAATTAATCTTTTGAAAACCATTACTGTAATTCACCAAAAGGGTTTTTTTAAGTTCCAAAGGTTGTAGTACATTCCTAGTGGCCAGACTGACTTACTACAGGTGAAAGTTTTCCAATATCTCTCATATCTCCTAGTGGCCTTGGATTCTATAGCAGATAGATTATTTATATTTATATTTATATTCATATTTATGTATGTATGTATGTATCAGGGGCGTTTCCTCCGAGGAGGCAAGGGAGGCAGTGTCTCCTCAAAAAATTGGATGAGAAAATAATCGATATTACAAACATAAATCGCAAATATTACTAAATATGGCATTAAAAGTATAAAAGTCACTCGTTTTTATAAAGTAACACTGTCAAACAGCGACACCCGCAGGTAAAGTTACAGCGGAGGCTTTCCTCCATTCTCTCCATAGACTTTCTACAGAGACCCTAAAGCAGGGATCCTCAAATCTGGCCAATGAGATCCACTTTCCTTTAGAGTTTAGCTCTAACCCTAATCAAACACACCTGAGCATGCTAATCAATGTCTTCAGGATCATTCTCTCCATAGACTTTCTACAGAGACCCTAAAGCAGGGATCCTCAAATCTGGCCAACGAGATCCACTTTCCTTTAGAGTTTAGCTCTAACCCTAATCAAACACACCTGAGCATGCTAATCAACTAATTGTGATGAATGGGAGAAAGTCACATGAGAGGAGGCAATGCAATAATTGGATATTATCGGTTATGATTGGATGTGATTGGTTCCTGCAATAAATCCCGCCTCTTGTTTTCGTGCGAGCTCTCGTCCTGAATGAAGAAAATGATGGTGTTATTGTCTAATTATATAGTAAGTAAACAACTCTCCCGCTTAGATACCACTACTTTGTGTCACGTCAAAATAAAACTTGAAATGGTCGGAAAACGTGATGACTGTGGCAGTTTTTATTGAGCATTCAGCGTGATGAAATGAAAGATATATCTTCGTGTCTGTTGCAGTGTTTACAGAGCTTTTATGACGATGACCCGAAAATAAGAAACTGCATAAAAACACTATGGAATGTATAATTAGTATTAAAAATATTAAATAACATACAAAATAATATTAATAAAATACAAAATATAATTATATGTAATTTTTGTAATTTTTATGTAATATTTATTTACCCAGGAACAACATTAAGTGTAACAGGGACACACACATACAAGTATGGTTAATAGCCCAGAGTCAGCTGCCAGCATCAAGTCATTGGTTATTCTAACAAGCGCAGTCTCAGTGCTGTGGTTGGGCCAAAACCAGATTGAAATTTTTCAAACAAATTATTATTGGAGAGATGTTCCTGAATTTGAATTGCAATGCACTTTTCCACGATCTTAGAGATAAACAGTACATTTGAAATCGGACAAAAAATTATCAAAGTTAAATGGATCAGCCCCTGGTTTCTTAAGTATGGGAGTAATAATATCAGATTTAAGAGATGGAGGTACAGAACCAGAAACAAGTGAAGCATGAACAATTTTAGTAATCAGTGGCGACAGGGCTGGTAAACAAGCTTTCACTAAAGGAGTTGGTACAGGGTCTAGTTGACAAGTCGAAGATTTAAAATTAACTTATCAGACACACTATCTCTGATGTATTGGTAGTGTAAAGGTAGAGAAAACAGAGTGAGGAGGTGCATGAGAGATAGGGAAAGTACTAATAAGTAATTGCTGATGAACATTTTTTACCTTTGACTCAAAAAAAGTCAAAAAACGATCACATAAGTCAGAGGAATACATATCACATGGCAAAAAATCAGGAGGTCGCAAAATATTGTTAACCACCATGAAAAGAAACCTAGAGTTCCCATTGCTGACTCCAATTATGTTGGAATAATAATCAGATTTAGTTTGGAACAATGTATTTTTGTAGTATTGAATATGTTCAGCATACATTTCTTTATGAACAGTAAGGCCATACCTGGCATACAAACGCTCTAATCTACGGCCTTTAGTTTTAAGTTCACGTAGTTCAGGTGTAAACCAAGGAGCTGAATGTACAAATGAAACAGTTCAAGTTTTCACAGGTGCAAAATCATCTAAAATCATGTTTAGACCATCATTGCAATATGAAACCAGTTCATCAACAGTAGAGAAATCAGATTTGCTGGAAAAAAGTTCAACAGCAAGAGTAGACACATCAATGTTCTTAATATTCCAAAATGTGATCAGGCGAAACAGGTTTACCTTATAAACTGCCAGTTGGGCACAAAAAGACACCAGCAGATGATCTGATATGAACAAGTCAGAAACAGTACAATTATAAGGTGTTATACCAGAACAGCAAACAAGATCAAGAGTATGCCCCCTGGCATGAATGGACATTGTGTTAAATTGCTGCATACCAAAGCAATCCAAGCATGATAAAAATTCACTTGTAAATGCAATGCTGACATTGTCTATATGAATGGTAAATTCACCCAGCATAATAACAGTTGGAGACACAGAACATAGATAAGTCAAGAATTCAGAAAGTTCAGTTAAAAAGGCATTATTGCTCTTGGGGTGGCGGTAAATAGTTGTGAGGATGGTGGGAATCGCCCCATTAATTTTTAAGGCAATTGATTCAAAAGAAGAATATGCAGGCAAAGTTAACTGAGATACTTTCAATTTCTCTTTATAAAGTATCGCTAGCCCCCCACCCCGTCCCGTAACACGGGATTTACAAACATAACCATATCCTGGGGGAACAGACTGGTTTAGATGAAAAAAGTCAGCTGGTTTCTGCCATGTCTCAGTTAAACGGAGAAGGTCAAACTTACGGTCAGACAGCAGATCGTACACCAGAGGTCCTTTAGAGATGTGGAGCTGACGGAAGATTAAAAGGATGCGAGCGGAGCTGGATAAGTTCCACTGCCGAATACTGGAGCATCATCCATACCACAGAAAGGTATACAGCAGAAAGGATGACCCAGATGTAGTTCATCCGCCCCAAAAGCTCAATGATCTTCATAGTTGATCCCTGTGCCAGAGGTACCACGAAGAAACAGGTCAGTAACCGGCAGGCAAACCGGCAACTGCAGAGAACATCAACACGCAGAGCAACCAGCGTGCAAACCCGCCAAATCAGCGCGAATACACAAATCAGAATGACTCTTTAAAACAGTTTAAAACAGTTCATAAATACATTTATGCATTCATAAGTGCATGAACATTTAGAAGTACTAAAAAGTTTTAAATTCCCTCCCTGAGCAGCGGCAGCTAATAACGCCAGAGTTCACCCGGTAGTTGATATAAGCTTATATATAGTTTATATGGGCCATTTTAGAAAGGAACATTTAAAAGAAGAAAAAGAGGAATTATGGAGAATCAATAAATTATGAAGAAATGATTGCTATTGTGTAAATAATATACAATCATGTTATCAATAAAAAAGTAACTGCAGTCTGATTACGAGTATTTTAAAATATAATTGAATCTTATTACAAGTACTTAAATTTTGGAATCTGATTACGTAATCCAGATTACATGTAATCAGTTTTTTCAAATCAATTTCCCCCATCTCCATATATGATCATGGAGCTCAGCTAGAGTGACCATCAGCTACTTGGTCACAACTCTAATCAAGGCCCTTCTCCATTGACTGCTCCGTTTGGCCAGGAGGCCAGCTCTAGGAAGAGTCCTTGTTGTTCCAGACTGCTTCCATTAAGGATAATGGAGGCTACATGCTTCTGTGGACCTTCAATGCATCAGAATCTTTTCTGAACTCTTCCCCAGGTCTGTGTCTTGACGCAATCCTGTCTCTGAACTCTACAGGCAATTCTTTTGACCTCAGGGCTTGGTTTTTGCTCTGATACACATTTTCAGCTGTTAGACCTTTTATTGAGAGGTGTGTGTCTTTCTAATCATACCCATTCAACTGAATTTGCCACAGGTTAACTACACTCAAAGTGTAGTAACATCGACAGGTGATATTGGAATGCTCCTGAGCAAAATTTCAAGTGTACCAGAAAAGGGCACGAATGCAATACTTATTCAATACTTAGGCAATGTAATTATTATTATTACTATTATTTATACATTTGCAAAGTTCACAAATTAGTTTTTTTTTCTTTGGCTTTGCCATTATGGTGTATGGAGTGTAGACTGGTGTGGAAAAAGGTAATTTAAAGGAGGAATCAACATAACAAAATGTGAAAAAAACCAAGGGGTACAACTACTTTCACGAGGCACTGAAGAACTGCACTTTTTGTGCATGTTCTTGCAGCTGAAACAGTGGAGCATGATGCTAGCAATGTTGAGGTAATGTATGCAAAGTCACTTTGAATAAAAGCATCTGCCAAATGTGCAGAGATCCACTATCAATACACGCACATGAGCTGTTTGTTTTTCAAAAGAAAGCACTCATAAGAATTTAATTTTTGCCTAATCAATCACTATGAGTCACTTACATAAATAAATAAATCTTAAAACAGGTGGAAACAATGAAATCCCCAAAATCTTTTCAGAAACAATAGTACTTTTAAATGCTTTATAGTAATCAAAGAGAGCGCACTGTCCCTCAAACACACACCACTATGATACACTGAAAGAATACATTTACACACACCTCCAGGGTTCCTTGTTAAGAGAACCATATAGTTAAAATTCAAAACCAATTGATTACTTATCCAGTTGTTCAGTGTGTGTACACCTAATGACAGTGCAGCAGAAGCTGAGGGATAGGCACAAAACCTTTGTTCGCTGCATTGTTTGCAATTTCATTGTGCATTTCTTTAATGAGATAAAAGGAAACAGAGACCTCATCAGTGGAACAACAAGTGACAGTGGAGACTGGAATTCATCTTAAGCTGCATAAAGAATATAGTGATTGACAGTGTTGACTGCTGTATTCATTATCTGTCATAATTCATTGAGCAGTGTGCATAATTTAGCATTGATCATTAAGTATTTTAATAATTATTATTCAAAGACCACTGGTTGATGTATGTGCAATTATGTATGTGTGTGAAGAATGTCTTTGTAAAGAAATTAAAATTTTCCACCCATCATTATTTTCCATAATGTTCCAGCCTATAGAAACATAACATCACTGACAACCTGTGACCATGAATACTTCAAAAAGATATGGGAACTTTGAATTGCTCTGAAGGTCAGGACAGAAATAGTACAGTGAGTCACTGTTTTTGAACAGAGGACCTTACTTGAAAGCTGACTGAAAAATGTCAAAACGGCCTTTTAGCAAGATGAACCCCACTACACATGGTCATTATATTAATATGGCCACTTACACTTATGTCATTTTAGTCTCTTTATTGTGTAAAATTAAAACAATGCATCTGCATGAGACATTTATCAAAAGTTTGCAATATTTATTATAAGAGTGAGAGAGAGAAATCTTTTGTGAACTGAGTGTTTGAATAAACAATGTCTTGTCTGTAAGTATGTATGTCTCTTTATATGGTATGTATGTTAAGTTAGATACAATGTGAGTGTTAATAGGCTAGTGCTTTAGTACAGTTTATACCATGTCCACACTGTGAGAAACAAAATTAGATTGCTTTTTAGATTAGATTATATATATATATATATAAAACCGAGTTAAATTCGCACGAGTCGCGGAAGAGACAGTTTCCCAAGTGATTTCCTTGTGCACAATTCGAGACGGACTGAAACATGGACAAATATAGGCTACTTTGCGCTTTGTATATGTCAAAATGTCCGTCTTGGTGAGTTTTCACTAAACACAGTTAGTTATGTCTTTAGTACAAATCAACAGTTTGTACTATAGTAATCGAATACTAGTCAGTATATGTGCATTCTGTGACAGCATCCTACTGTATAAACCTGCTGCTGTCTGTCATCCTTTGTTAATCAAACAAAAGAAAATGAGAGAATTATTCATTGTTCATCACTGAATACTGTATAACTTTGTTATGAATCAATTTATGTTTAATTTATATGGTGAAGTCTATGCAGTGCTTTATTTTTACATTTGATTACTTTAATCAATTTCTGTATAGTAGGCTATTATAGGCTAAATTGTTTAATTGTTACATTTTTTTTTTTATGAACGCACAGACAGCAACTATTGATATTATAGTCAATAAAGTTGTCTACACTGTGAAATGATTCTCTTACTTACATCGTACATCCAGGGGCGTAAATCTGAGGGTTGCCCCCCCAAAAAATATAATTAAAACCACTCTGTGTATTGCAAATAATATAATGACATATACTTAAAACAATTGTGTAAGTAGTTTAAAAAAAAGTGTTTTAAGTTTAGAAAGTTTTGAGTCCTCCCTTGCCTCAGAGTGGTTTGGTCCACTGCCTACTTTCTCCCTTTACCTCACCGACACACACGAGTCCAGTGGGCGGTGGGAGAGAACAGAGTGCTTCAGTAGTTATGTGTAAGTAGGCTGTCAAGGCTATTTTATCCACTTTAAACATTGGATGAATCATTTCTGATGATTATTTCTCTTTAATACTGATGGTGCTGATCATTAATAAATTAGTCATGACAAAAAAAATTATAATATCCAATGTATTTTTCCATGAGCGATTATAAGGTTACCTAGCTTGTTTGGTAGCTTGTTTAATACCATAGGTTGTTGGACAGTAAGTCACCCACTACAACTAACACGGGAATAAGCCTGTGTGTTAACTGATATTAGGCTAATATTGTAGATCTACCGAAGTGTTGGGTTCCCTATCAAGTTCAGTCTCTCGACACTGCGTAGCTTACGCTTGGGGGGTTATCTCCCTCCTCCAAAATACTGAAGCCTGATTGCATCGCGCCGGTAAATTTTACCGGCCAATGACGCTCAAGCGCTCGAGCTAGGGGCGGAGCCACCCACTATTTAGGCCCGTGCTCAGCATCATTACCTCAGAATCTTTCTCCTTCACGAAGCAAGCATCAAAGACTTCTACTCATCACTATTTTAAGAAGAAGACAGGATGTCCCTTAAGGAGTGTTGTGCGTGCGGGGGCCCAATTGAGCTCCCTGACGCACACAACGCGTGTGTCTTCTGTCTGGGCCGAGCCCATGCAGAGGCCGCACTGGATGGGCCTGACTGTCCCGCGTGATCCTGAACTGCGCGCCGGCTAATGCCTTGCCTCCGCCCCCCGTCGCCATCGAGTCACGGAAGAAAGGTCGAGGCAACCACGTGCAGTAGGCCTCTAAGATGAACGCATGTCAACTCAGTCCCTGCATGCTCATCGCTCAAGAGAGCCACCTGTTTCTTACACTGAGCCCAGCTTCCACCCCTCGGATGACGTGCAGGACTTGGTCTCGTTTGGTGTGACAGAGGATGAAGTGGACGATAACGCAGTGTTGAATGCAGCCTCTGGTTCGGGTGACTGGTCGGCCTGCATGGAGTCGGTGGCCTCCCACAGCGAGGTGTGCTAGCCCCCGGCTCAGATTGATGAAGAGTTGGTGAAAATCCTGTCTGAGGCTGTACAGGATTTGGGGCTTGATTGGTCTCCCTCCGAACAACCAGCCAAGAACAGGTTGGACATGCGGTATTTGCAGTTGGGCCGTCAGGTTTCCGCCCCCCAGAGACCCGCTCCCTTTTTCCCTGAGTTCCACGAGGAGATCTCGCGGTCTTGGAGCTCCCCCTTTTCTTCTTTGCAGCGTTCAAAAGACCGCAGCCTACTTCTTCCTCAAAAATAGCAAGGTTGGATCCGGAGCCAGCCGTGAGACCAAAGGTGAGGCAGTTCTGGTACCCAAAGAAGATGGGGCCCCATCCCTCGAGTGTTGTGCCAAATCCACAGCAACGTTCCTAACGGGGGTGGTCTGAGGGGGAAGTGGCCACCCGGAGAGATGGACGACGAGCAGCTTTGCAAGAGAATTTGTCTTGCTGTGTTTCACCTGCCTGTCCCCTCGCATGCTGCAGGCAACAGAGGGAAATGTCTGTTGTCAATAAGGTTTGCACTAAAACACAAGCCAAACACTGTTCAGCAATCGTGCGTCATAAGCAGAGTCCTGTTTTCAAACGGTGCTCTGCAGGGTGCAAGCCCCGCACGCTCTCTCAGTCTAAGCACGAGTCTTCCCCTGGCTCATGCCGGTGGACCAGTTGGTGCAGAAGACATCAACGATGCCCCTCAGGTGGTGGGTGGCTCCCCGTCATCATGCAGCGAGCCGTCCCGGACATGTCACGAGGCGCTTCAACCCCTCACTCACTATACGCACGCGTGGCGCGTGGAGTAGTCCCCAAGTGTAAGCTACGCATTGTCAAGAGACCAAACTTAATAGGGAACTTCTCCAGTTACGTACGTTACCTCAGTTTACCTCCGCCCCTAGCTCGAGTGCTTGAGCGTCATTGGCTGGTAAAATTTACCGGCGTGATGCAATCAGGCTTCAGTATTTGAGAGGAGGGGGATAACCCCCCAACCGTAAGCTAAGCAGTGTCTCGTTCCCTCCTTTCAGGGAACCGAGGTTACGTGCGTAACCGGAGACGTTTTGCTCAATATGATGTTAAGTGGCAGATGTGGGCTTGCTGTGGTTGAATATCTAAATTAAAGACGTCCTCAATCCCCGATGAAACCTAAAATACTATGTGGAGGATGCAAAATTATTTAATAATTATAATATGATGTGGTGAACCTATGAACCTAACTCACGTTTAAACACGGTCTCCATGCTATGTACACATGCTGTGTACACTTATCTATACTTACAATTACAGTTTTGGCTGTATTATTTGTGTCCCCTTCAAAAATTTATCTTGAGAAATTTTATATTATTTATTTATTTTTTGAAAAAGAATTACAGAACAGAAAAGACCATTTTAAGTTTAAAGGTTACAGAATTTTTTTTTTTGCACCTCTTAATTACTCTGGAATTAGAAACTGAATTATATTATTGATATTAGAGCCCGACTGATATATCGTTTTGCCTGTTTTATCGGTCAATATGAACCTGTCACAGATATATCGGTATCGGCGTATATGCCGCCGATATGAATTTTTTTTTACAGAACATAAAACGCAGATAAAATGCTTGTAAATGGTGTAATTACATAGTTTGTCCAGCAGAGCACGGTCCATTGTTTAGTACTGGCGATCTGGATGAAACGCTTTAAAGCTAAGTGTATGGAATACCATTGAAACTTTGAAGGGCCATATCTCTGTAACAGTGCAGCGGCTCCACACCAAATTCAGGGGATCCATTCAGCTCGAGAAGCCCTCTCGAACGCTTAATCGAGTACGTCTCGAGGACCCCTTTTGAATGAGACCACGCGTCAATTTTTTGTTTGTTTCTGGGTTTGTTTATATAAAATTGCAAAAACACATTGTTATTGCCTGACTGTTTTATGTGATTTATACCTAGTTCAGATTATATCTATGTAAATTGGTGGTTCCCTTCCTTAAAAATCAGACCTATAGCAGTCTTACTTTTAAAGTGGTTGAGGCAGTTATAGAATGGCGCCCAAACAGGGACCATCAAACTTATAGGTTTGTATCTACTGTATTTATCAGTGTTTATTTTACTCAGTATGGCAGACCATAATGCTCTGGAGGGGGATGGGTCAACGCCCAGACTGGATTTCTCATCTGAGCCATTCACCACACAGAGAGCGCCTCTCAAGGATCTGATCAACACTTTCAGCGAACTGTACATTGACTCTGAGGAAGAGGAAGAAAGGCTCGGGGACAACATTCCTGATGAAGACAACATGCCGAATGACTTTAGTCTTCCACCGCCACCACCTCCAGAAACAGATGAAGTACCAGGTCACAACCCATTTCCTTCAGTCGCAGCATTAATAGAACGACTGACAGAAAGAATTACTTCACTGGAAGGCCGTGTAGAAGAATGCGTCCAGGGGGGTGAGTGATTGTGTTTCTTATGCTGAGTTTGAGTCCAAGTGCAAGGCCAACGGAGAAAGAACAAATTACCGTATGGCAAGGGAATGTGACAGAACTAAGAAACAGTTGGAGCTCACCATTCAAGATCTAGGCCAGTCCATCGTTGATTGCTTGAAGAGATGTGACTTTCAAATTGATCAGAAACTCAGATCTCCTGTTCCATCCATGTCTACTCCAGTTCTCCATAATCCAAACCCTTCAGTACCCCGTCATGTTGTCAAACCCAGAGACCAAGCTTATAGCATTCAGTATAGCCAGTTGCCGGTTCCCGAAAGCCAGATCACAATGCAACATAATCTGCCTCTGAAACTTGACTTTCCTAGTTTTAGTAATAGCCAGGATGAAGATCCAGTTGTATTAATTGAAAGGTGTGAGGAATATTTTGCTGCTTGTCCCCTCAGTGAGTGTGAAATCATGGCTTCACTCACGGATGTATTGAAAGGTACCGCAAAAGACTGGTGGCTTGCTGAACGCCGAAATGTTCAAAATTGGAAACAGTTTAAATGAACTTTCTTGCTCTCATTCTTAAGTGAAGATTATGAGGAGGTTGCTGCAAGGCAACTACTTGAAAGGAAACAAGGTACGAAGGAGAGCATTAGAGATTTTGATTTCCAATATAGAACCTTATGTTTGAGGTGGAAGAGTGAAATGCCTGAGAAGGAAGTTGTCCAAGCTATTCTACGAAATTGCAACCCACGTCTTGCAAGCTTGCTAAGAGGAACTGTTAAAGAAGTCGGAGAGTTGGTTAGAATAGGGACACAGATAGAAAGAGATTTCGATGAGTCCAAGAGATACTGGAACCAGGTTAATGTTGAAGAACAAAAGAAAAAAAAAAAAATTTTCTCAAGATTTTCAACGCAAACCTCCACACGCTAATACCAGGGTAGTCCAATCCAATAATAACTCAGTGCAAACTGATTAAAAGACAGTCACCATTCCCATCATCCTACAAGACAGATACTTCAAAGCTATGGTTGATACTGGCAGCACCTTGTCGCTTATCCAAAAATCCTTCTGGAAATAGCTATGCAAAGGGGAACAATTCCAGTCGAGTAACGGACAGTCATTTCTGCTTGCCAACGGACAGCGACAGACAGCCATTGGTACGGTGGAATGGAATTGTGAGATTCAGGGACAACAGATGAAACTGACACTGTTTATCTTGAATGATGAGGATTTAACTGTACCGATCATCCAAGGTATGGATTTTCTGCTCACTTCTGGCATAAATTTAGATTTTCAAAGAACACAGTATAGTTTCCCTTTAAAAGAAGAGGCTACTGAAGAGAACACGTACCCATTTCTAATCAACAAATGCCGTTCAACAGTGAACTTTTATCTGGCGCTACCCACTCCTACGATATCTGATGAAACACTTCATTCTATCCGCCAACTCACACAACAAGCTGACACTAGAGAACAATTTAAGAAACAGCTGGAAGATTTAATGTTAGAATGGCCATCATTTTGCACACACGAGATTGGACAGTCAAGTCTGGTAAAGCATCGCATCATCACTACAAATGAGGTTCCCATAAGAAAACGTGCTTACAAGGTTTCAGCAGACAAGCAAAGGTTTATTGATTCAGAAGTCAAAGACTTGTTAGCCAAAGAGATCATTCGATCATCCATTTCCCCTTGGGCTTCACCAGTGGAGGTAGTCCCAAAAAAAGACAGAAGTTCAAGACTTTGTACCGAGGTTTTAATGCTAAGACGTACCTAGATGCATACCCCATGCCACAGATCCAGGATATTTTGGAGTCCCTACATGGAGCAACTTTGTTCAGCACTCTTGATCTGAAAAGTGGATATTGGCAGGTGGAAATGAAGAAGGACAGTATCCAGAAAATCACATTTGTCACATCAGCAGGGCTATTTGAATTTTTACGGCTTCCTTTTGGCCTAAAGAATGCTGCTGCATCCTTTCAGTGATTAATGGAGCATGTATTAAGAGAGCTCAAATGCAAGTGCTGTCTCATATACATTGACGATGTGGTGGTGTTTTCCCAGAATGAGAAGGAACATCTTCAACACCTCAGACAAGTCTTCCATTGCTTTCATGAAGCAGGCCTCACCCTCAACCTAAAAAAAATTAATCTCATCCAAAGATCACTTTCATTTTTAGGACACATTGTTTCAGGTGAGGGCATAAAAACTGATCCATCCAAAGTAGCTGCAGTCAATTAATTCCCAACACCCCAATCACTTAAGGACGTACAACGTTTCTTAGGGTTAGCGGGATGGTATCATCATTTTATACCACATTTCTCTGATAAAGCTTCACCCTTACATGCACTGAAACAGAAAAATTCCGCCTGGTCTTGGACTGAGCAATGCCAACATTCATTGGACACCATCAAACAAGATCTGACACAAGCACCAGTCTTGATACCTCCTGATTTTGAGAAACCTTTCAAACTTCAAACCGACGCAAGTGAGCTTGGTTTGGGAGCTGTACTTACGCAAGAATCAGAAGGAGAAGAGCATGTGATAGCATACGCTTCCAGACTGTTACGAAAACCAGAGAAGGCTTACTCAGTTTCAGAAAAGGAGTGTTTGGTCATTGTTTGGGCCGTCGAGAAGTGGAGGCCATATCTCGAGGGTCATCCATTTGAAGTAGTTACAGATCATGCAGCTCTGACCTGGGTTTTTCAACATCCAAAGCCCTCTTCATGACTCCACATGCTGGACTATACGTTTGCAAGGGTTTCACTTTACCGTAAAATATTTAAAAGGACAGTGTAATGTCGTACCGGATGGATTATCTAGAACCCAAGATAACCTCACTTCATCTGATATAATTGCTGTAGTGAAGGCCACTAAGACCACTGCACTTCCCACTGACATTCCAGTAGATCTCACGCAAATTGGCACCTCTCAGCAGACTGATGCAGAACTTCAGGAGTTAATTAGTAAGGCACAGTCACAGACAGTTCAAGGCACGTCACGAGTTCACTATGTTCTACAAAATGGATTTCTATTTCGCAGTGTACCTGACGGTCAGAAGGGGCAGAAGTTGCAATTAGTCATTCCAACAAGGCACCATGAAGAATTTTTATGCTACGCACACGACAATCCACTCAGCGGTCATCTAGGGAGGTTAAAGACACTTCTCAGACTCCTAGAGGTAGTGTATTGGCCTAGCTTGAGAGTGGACGTGTGTAAACATTGTAAAGAATGTCCTACCTGTCAAAAGTACCAGCCTTTTCTCTTAAAACTCTCTGGTCATTTGCAGTCTACTCCTGTTGTCGAACCAGGACATATGCTTGGTATTGACTTGATGGGACCATTCCCCAGAAGTACAAAGCAAAATGAACACCTTCTTGTCATCCTCGATTATTGTTCTAAACAGTGGTGGAGGTAATGAATTACAACTACTCGCGTTACTGTAATTAAGTAGTTTTTTCGGATACTTGTGCTTTTTGAGTATATTTTTAAAGCTGTACTTTTACTTGTACTTAAATACAAATTAAGCAAAATAATCTACTTCATTACTTTTAAATCATAGTTCGTTACTGAGTACGCCCACAATCTGAATTGATATTCAAACCTTTGACGGCACTTCAGTAGCCAATAAAGATATCCGATCGTGAAGGGACCAATAAAAGCCCTGCTATCTGAACCGGGAAAAGCCGCCGCTGCAGCAGGTTTTGAAGAGCTGATCAGACAGTGAGGGAGCTCAGCGTAATTTATGGACTCAAAGCTTGGAGAAACAAACTACATGGTAGTGTTATCATAGATATCTATATTTTGATACCGATATTGAAATGTCTGACACGGTCATTACTCATTTTCCACAGTGTCTACTGATTCCGAATATACACCGATACAAGCTGCGTCTCTCTTTCCTCTCCGACAGCTAATTTGACACACATCCGCCTCCTGTCGATTACAGAGACTGAATGTTCGCGCGGGATTGCAGGTATTCCGCATAATTTTAATCATTCCCGCACAAATGTGGCGAGCGCTTTATTGTAATATGAGAAGAAGTCTTTCAACAATCAAAGATGGAACTTTAACTTCTTTACAATGTAAGTTTATACTATAAATGTTTTGGAATGGGATATTTGTCTGATTTGTAAATATAAATATCCTAGTCTGCCTAACTGCATCACTAAATTGTACAGGCATTACAGGTCAAAGCCATCTGATGTTCCATTTATCTAAATAAATAGGCCTAACATACATGCCTCTTAAATCACTGCTTATAAAAATTCAGTGTTTTCATATTTTGAATACCTCAAACTGAATTGAGGTCATTTGTTTTATAATTTTATTACTGACTGTGTACTTGTCTTTTTATTGTAAATTCAATTCAGTTTGAAATCAAATTTGAAATCAAGCTTCCTTGTGCTGTAAGCTTTCGCAACAGTTACCCTATTTTAAAGACACAAATACACAGAATGAGCAAATGCTTAAGATTGAGATTTTTGTAATGGTAACTTATCAATAATTATGTTTGTAAATAAAAGCCTATTGTAAGGGAAACAGGTCAATTTAGCTCAAAGGGAATCATTTAAGATTTTATAGGGAATTTGGACAGAATCACGGTTTTACGGCTGATCACCAAGTCGGCCAGCGATTCATTGAACGAGCCATATAACACACATTCACACAAGTTGCAGAAAGAGAGAAAGTGAGGAGAGTGAAAATGTGAAATCCCAAGTTTATAGCAATCTGTGAAATTGCATAGACATGAACAACCATCAATCACTTAATTAACCCTCGCATTGAGTTCCTCAATGAGGTTAAAATTATATTAAATGCACCTGTTCAGCACAGAATCTGGAGGTAAGTTACTTGCATTGCCTGTGTAAAGGGGTTCCCTTTGTTGACGTTGAAAAGGGGGTTTCCCGAGGTTGCTGATTGGATGGAAGTTCAGTGGTCGTTGAAGTGACGTCTTGTGAAGCCAGTGGTTAGGCGTTGGCTGAAGATGCGAGTTGTAGGCTGGTTGAAGTTTTGAAGCGGTCGGTCACAGACTCGAGGTGAACTCGGAGACACGGAGTTGCGGCCAAACTTAACTCAGAACATGAAACTCTCAACGGAAAATAAAATAAATTAAAGTAGAGGAATAGAAGTAAAGTTTGACGAGACTAGGTGGCGTTTCTCCTCATGGTTTTGGAGGAGCTG
>NW_015548189.1:223932-225997 GCF_001515605.1 Sinocyclocheilus anshuiensis
CTTGCGTTGCCTGTGTACGGGGGTTCCCTCAGTGGTTGGGCGTTGGCTGAAGATGCGGAGTTGTGGGCTGGTTGAAGTTTTGAAGCGGTCGGTCACAGACTCGAGGTGAACTCGGAGACACGGAGTTGCGGCAAAACTTAACTCAGAACATGAAACTCTCAACGGAAAATAAAATAAATTAAAGTAGAGAAATAGAAGTAAAGTTTGACGAGACTAGGTGGCGTTTCTCCTCATGGGTTTGGAGGAGCTGGTGTGTAAGCCAGAGCACGCTCAAAGAGCGCTAAAAAGCAAAGCTTAAAGCAGGCTACAAGCCATGACCAAAAAAGCTAAAGAGCTAAAAGGTGCGATGACTAAAAAGCATAGCTCAAAGCTATGACTAAAAAGCCGCATGGCTAAAAGTGATGACTTGAAGCGGTGGCTAGAAGCTAAAGTTAAGAAGCTAGACGCTAAAAAGCTAAAAGCGATGAATTGAAGCTACAAACATGACTAAAAAGCATAATTTGATGGTGTCCTGAGTATTTAAACCGGGTTGTTGGCCACATCCCGAATTGTGTTTTGACCAATTAGACACTGTCTTAGCTCGGGGTGTTGCTATATTTCTCCTCCCATTTCATAAATCAAATGTTATCTCATCAGTCACATGGTCCAAGTTTTCACGCTCTTGCAGAGTATAATTTTGGACATGATTTCTATAACAAGAATGTGATACATTTGACAAAGAACTGATTGGAAGAAACGTTTCAAGCAAGAAGATTCAAACACACACATACTAAACATGAATATGAACCCTTAAGCTATTCAATAGTTATTAAAAAGACATACACAATGAGTGATTAAAACATGATAGTCTAATGTGTGGGTTACATACATGATATGGAGCTAAGCAATGGACTGATATTACTGTATAAGCCTTTTTGAGTTCATTTTGGTGCATCTACATCTGTAAAAGACAGTTTCTGTACCATTCTTTGAACAAGGACATGTTCTGTGAAGACCAGAGGTTAAGAGCCCTATTTTAAAGACACAAATACACATAATGAGCAAATGTTTAAGATTGAGATTTTTTTTAATGGTAACTGATCGATATTTATATGTTTGTAAATAAAAGCCTATACTAAAATCTGTTCATCATTTAAAGCGAATGTGTCTTTTTAGAAGACTTGGATTAAACCAATTTCAAAGCTTGAAATAATGATTGCCTTGAAAAAATTGATGGACCAAATTTTTTTTTAAATATTAATGTATCTATATGGCACTATACGGTATGTGGTAGTTTTGCCAATGGTATTGAAAATGATTAGTCGTCATGAAATAAAAAAATGACCCTACTTACTTTTTTAGTGCACATTACTAGCCTTGTGGTGAACAATTGAACCATGCAAGTCAATACACTGGAAAAAAAATTGTCTGCCGTCGCTTCCACTCTGGAATGGCGTTCTGGCTCTGATGACCTCAGTTTGACGGCTTCGGGAGAATCCGCTTGTTAAGTCATGACGTAAGGACTGCTGTTTCCGGGTCCATGCCTCTACTTATTTCACTTGAGAATACTATCGCAGCAGCCATTTATGAGCACTATTTAATATTACAAATCTAAGCTAAGCATTTAAAAATCTGCTGTGCACACTTCAGTATCCGTGCTCAGTTTCTCAGACACTAATATTTTAGCTGAATCACTGTCAGGCTATCTGGGATTTCAGTATGGAGATAAAGGTTAGGGTTATAATTTTTCAGTATTACATGACATCGTGGGTGTATATTAGCACAGTTTGGTGTTTTCCTGGGGCGTCTGTCAGAGGGTTAGGACCCAGAAGCAGTAAAGCATTATGTCAGACGTAACAAGCAGATATTCTTAACCACTCCTATCCGACCGTGAATCTGCTATGAGCAAGAGGTGGAGTGGAGGTGCACCACAATAAAACCCCGCGCCCTTTTTTAATATTTCACTTGGAAATACACCACAACACTGAAGTCAGTTGCAACTTCCAGTTCACGGGTACTTTCAAATTGATTTTTTTCAAGGTATTGAAGTTAGAAATTCCTGTATCGTGTCCACTAATTCACGTAC
>NW_015548189.1:230658-232263 GCF_001515605.1 Sinocyclocheilus anshuiensis
GGACTGCTGTTACCGGGTTCATGCCTCTACTCATTTCACTTGAGAATACTAGCTCAACAGCCATTTTTTATCATTATTATTTAATTAATATTACATATTTAAGCTAAGCATTTAAAAATTTGCTGTGCACACTACAGTCTCCGTGCTCACAGTGTCTCAGACACTAATATTTTAGCTGAATCACTGTCTTCAGTATCACTGAATCACTGGATTTCAGTATGGAGATAAAGGTTAGGATTATAATTTTTCAATATTACATGACATCGTGTGTGTGTATATGCACAGTTTGTTGTTTTTTGGGGGGTGTTTGGCAGAGCGTTAGGACCCAGAAGCGGTGAAGCATGATGTTAGACGTGACAAGCAGATATTCTTAACCACTATCCAACTGTAAATCTGCTATTAGCAAGAGGTGGAGTGGAGGTGCACCACAATAAAACCCCGCCCTTTATTCAATATTCCGTTTCACTTGGAAATACATCACAACACTGAAGTCAGTTCTTCTGGTTCACGGGTACACGGGTAAATTTCTGTATCATGACCACTAATTCACGTACTCTGTCAATAAGATAAAAGTGGGTTTTGTTCAAAGTAGCTATTATCCACATAGATCCACATTGATATGAATATTTTTTGGTAAGTCATTAAATATCGCAGGCTAAAAAGTAACTAGTAACTAGTACTCTGAGTAGTTTTTGAGAGGAGTACTTTGTACTTTTACTTAAGTACTGTTTTGGCACCAGTACTTTTACTTGTAATTGAGTATTATTTCAACAATGTAACAGTACTTGTACGCAAGTACAAATTTTCAGTACTCTTTCCACCACTGATACTAAATGGATAGAGTTGTTTCCTTTAAGAGCAGCAAGAGCACTTCAGATAGCAAAGATTCTGGTTGAGGAAATATTCACCAGATGGGGTACCCCAGCTTATCTAGTGTCTGACCGCGGAGCACAATTCACCTCACACCTCATCAACCTAGTATGCAAGCAGTGGGGTGTTATACAAAAATTGACAACGGCCTATCATCCCCAAACAAACCTGACTGTACGTGTCAACCGGAATCTAAAAACAATGATAGCTTCCTATGTAGGGGACCAGCATCGCCATTGGGATAGATGGTTGTCTGAGTTTCGGTTCGCAATTAACACAGCGTGGCATGAGAGTACAGGATACACACCTGCAGAAGTGGCACTGGGGCGCAAGTTGAAAGGACCATTGGAAAGAGCCTTACATAGGCCACCTGACCCCAATAACCTTGCCTATCCAATCCTTGAGCGACAACAAAACCTCATCAGCCAGTAAAGGAGAACATTAAACAAACAAGCCCAAGTCAAGCAGAAATGCTACTACAACCAACACCGCAAACAGACTCGTTACTGGGTGGTGGATGTAGTTTGGGTGCGGACTCATCCTCTGTCCAGAGCGGATGAGGGGTTTATGGCAAAACTTTCAGCAAAGTGGAAGGGGCCTGTGAAAGTTGTTAAATGTCTTGGACCTGCTAATTATTCTGTTGGTTTTCTCAATGATCTTCATAATGTCGAAACTTACCATGTACAAAATTTAAAGACTTGTCATGGTTATAACAAGCCTCCTTCTGAAGGGGGG
>NW_015548189.1:232696-236752 GCF_001515605.1 Sinocyclocheilus anshuiensis
TTTGGAGGGGGGGGGGGGGGGACCTGTTGCCATGTTTTCTCTGACTGAGTGTAATATTATTACACACATTATTACACACCACCAGAGGCACCAGGGGACTGTTGTGTATGGTATATACCCAGGTGTGTAGTAGAGCAAGGCAGATTTGTTGGGCAGAGGAAGCATGGCTTACCTTCTGTTTGCACAAACCACTTTGAGTCCTGATTGGGAAACTTTGGGTTTTAAGCTCAATCAAAAAGGACTCTTTATTGCTACTAGCAGTTGTATGGTTACCATTCATTGCTTGGAGTTCAAAAGATGATGTTCATCCATGAACTGTATTTTTACTTCACCTTGTGGATCTTTTGGATCTCATGCACGAGGATTGTAAAGATTTCACTTTTATTTTTGGAGTTGCCTGCACGGGGGATTTATTCTTCTTGGATTGGAGTTATTCTATGTGCAGGACCAGTGTTGGGGAAAGTTACTTTTAAAAGTAATGCATTAAATATTGCGTTACTCCCTAAAAAAGTAACTAATTACGTTTTATGGAAAGTAATGCGTTATATTACTTTTGCGTTACTTTTTAAATATAAGCAGAGCTTGATTGTTTTTAATATAAGAAGTTCTATTTATAGCAAATATAAAAGCCCTTTCACACCAAAAAGTGTAATGAATAAACCATGTTCACACAGCGCACACAACTCCTCTGCACTTCCGATTTCTCCCAATATGGGGACAGGAGAGCTGTCAGTCAATAAATGGGAAAACAAAGTAACTGGCATTACTTTTTTGAAAAAGTAACTCAGATATTTTCTTGTAAATTAAAAAAGTAATGCGTTACTTTACTAGTTACTTGAAAAAAGTAATCTGATTACGTAACTCGCATTACTTGTAATGAGTTACCCCCAACACTGTTCAGGACCACCATCGCCATCTTTACTGGACTGTCGCTTGCATCAGTGGACTATATCAGATAAGGCTTTTATGTTGATTTCAACTCATGCACTGTTGTTACACCTGGCTCTATATCAGGCTGTTTTTTTGTTGGTTGGTTTGTTTATATAAAATTGCAAAAAGTACATATTTATTGCCTGACTGTTTATGTGATTTATACCTGGTTCAGATTATATCTATGTAAGTTGGCGGTTCCCTTCCTTAAAAATCAGACCTATAGCAGTCTTACTCTTAAAGTGGTTGAGGCAGTTATACACTTCACACTTCTTTAGTAAGTTTCGTCTGCGTGTGAAGACAGTGGCGTAGCGAAAATCCATGAAAGAATGTGGAAATGGAAATAAATTTCAAAAATAAACTTCAACTTTACTGTTCAGTGCACTGATGTCAGACTCATTTTGGATAATAAAGTTTATTGTTAAATTGTTAAATACCCTGCCTCCATTATATCTTTGTCACGTCATTATAAGTGTTTCATTACCACATTTGAGTGATCATTGAGTGATCATTGCAAAAAAATGTTTATGTGTATATATATTCTGTTTATGTACTGTATATAGTGCATTCTATATATAGTACCAGTCAAAAGCTTGGACACACAAATGGGAAAGTGTCCAAACTTTTGACTGGTACTGTACTGTAGTATACACATAAAGAATATTGGCCGATATATCGATATCTGCCTTTTTTACTCCCTAATATCGGTATTGGCATCGGCCCTCA
The DNA here is from genome assembly GCF_001515605.1 of Sinocyclocheilus anshuiensis. NCBI lineage: Eukaryota > Metazoa > Chordata > Actinopteri > Cypriniformes > Cyprinidae > Sinocyclocheilus > Sinocyclocheilus anshuiensis. Next base: position 234,353 of record NW_015548189.1, read on the forward strand.
AAAAACCCATGTCGATCGGGCTCTAATTGATATTATTATTATTATTATTATTATTGGTAACACTTTATTTTGATGGTCCCTTTTGAACATTCTGTTGACAAAAATAATGTTACACCTACATGTCTACTAACTCTCATCAGATTATTAGTAGACTGTTTGCTTTATATCTGCTAACTCTTTATTGTCATGGTCTCCCAACAGACATTCTACTGACTATAAGTAACTTTGGAAGTACATGTCAACTTTTTCTAACCCTAACCCTACCACCCACATAGCAAACGATCTTGGCCCGAATGTGGCCTCAAGCTGGCCCTGCTGGCCTCCTGTCAGCAATGGCATGAACCCTTTCAGCCAGAGCTGGGCCATGTGTGGCAATGATGGCACAGTGTGGATCATGGCAAACAATATGAGACAATATGACAATATGCCTGCTGTTGGTGGGAGGAGTGTGGCCCAGATCAATCCAGTGATCATGTGGCCCAAATCAGGCTTGTGACCTGACACAGCATATGTGACCCATGATAAACAAGATAAATAAATTATTGCATGATAACGGTTAAATTATCAAATAAATTTCAATGAAGTGTAGCATTGTTTAAATTTAATCTTTGAAATTGCAAGTCAAAACAGAATGAAAAGTTATCATTTCAAAATTAAGCAAATCTGTAAATCAGTAAACTGCACTTAATTATACATTATTATTATCAGTCAATATCATATTATTATACAAATAATCTTAGAATCCTTACATAAAGAGAGAGAGAGATCATTTAACCATTATCATGCAATATTGTATTTATCGTTTACCATATGGGGCACATCATTTTATTAAAATGCTCATGCACAAGCATTCAATAAAATGGTCATAAAAGTATTTTAATTGTATCCAAATCTTCGGTATCCATGTGATGCTTTGTGTGAGGAACAGATCCAAATTCAAATATTTATCTCCTTCCTCTGTAGCTATAGTAACAATTTCAAAATTTGCAGTTTCAAGAAGTTTACAACAAGTTTTACAGCAGTGATATCAAACGCTCATTGGCTCTCGTCGGTTTCGTCATAGATTGCGTCATGCCATGTTTCCGCAGATGTATGTTTGAATGAGAAATGCGCGCCTTCACGGAGTGGATCGGGATCGTATTTTCAGCATTTAACAACTTAAATTATGCCCTGCTCCTTGCACTAAACTATTATATTCCGCCTGAGAGGACTGCGACTGCAACGTATCGTCATTTTGACTACTGTGGTACTGCTTTTTGACATTTCTGCAATAAATAATTTCTTGTGATTGATTAACTTTGCACTTGTCTGTCTATGTTTCTCTTATAGACTGTATACTGTATAAATGTTTAGTGTACTTTGTAAATATTGTACATTTCAGCATCTCTCCGATTATACAAAAAAGTTTTTTGTACTAGTAACGTCACATGTTCTATACTAATACATACGTAAAACATAGATTTGGTTGATTTGTTCTTTATAAAAAAATAAAATATTTTTAATGCAATACATTTTTTATTGTACAGTTTAGAGATCGACCGATATATCGATTTACTAATATTTTTCCCGATATTTAAGCATTTTACAATAATCGGATATCGGTTTTGTAATATCGGATTCACCGATAAACGCCGCCATCTTGTGAATGTTTTGAGAATTGCGCGCAGGATCACCATTGTAGCGCATCTGAGGGGAAACAAGACAACAACAACGGCATGCACGGGTACTTGATTTACTGTAGTTAGTAAACTTTATTTAACATAACAGCCATTAATGCACAAATGAGATGTATTACATAAATGCCTGATACGCAGTTTATGCAGCTTGGCTCGAAGAAATAGAGACAAACTCACGGAGTCACGTAAAATAATCTGTCAAGTCCTGTCCTAATAAAGACGTAACTTTGCGTGAATTAAATAATATGCAGCCATGAATGGGCGCATGTTGGAAATAAAAGTGCTGAATTTAATTCGCTCTCTGTTCTATGCTCATCATTAGTCTCGTGAAGCCGCTTTCATATTGCTGTTCACTCACCGGGTTGATGCTCAGGAAATGCTCCAGCACGGCCACAGCATGTAACTTTTAACAAGATTCACTTGTTTAAAACACCCTAAATTGTATTAACATTTACTATATATGGAAATATATAATATTTACTATACTATATTACTATATATACTATATTAATATATATAGTAATATATAGTATACTCTATGGAAATTAATTATTTATTATCTCCACGAGCGATCGCAGTTTGAATATAGTTCTGTGTAAATGCATAGATAAACTGCGCTGTCAGCAGGCATTTCATAATCTAGAACGACAAAACCATTATTAGTAATTCTGATATAACATGCCAGTTGAGAAATGCAATAAAATACGATGTTTTGTTTGTTATA
>NW_015548189.1:237848-246675 GCF_001515605.1 Sinocyclocheilus anshuiensis
TGCTCATCATTAGTCTCGTGAAGCCGCTTTCATATTGCTGTTCACTCACCGGGCTGATGTGTTTGATTCTTAGGAAATGCTCCAGCACGGCCACCGCATGTAACTTTGAACAAGATTCACTTGTTTAAAACACCCTAAATTGTATTACCATTTACTATAACCATTATTTCGCTAATAAACATCTAAATAGATACAACTCTATGGAAATTAATTATTTATTATCTCCATGAGCGATCGCAGTTTGAATATAGTTCTGTGTAAATGCATAGATTAACTGCGCTGTCAGCAGGCATTTCATAATCTAGAGCGACAAAACCATTATTAGTAATTCTGATATAACATGCCAGTTGAGAAATGCAATAAAATACGATGTTTTGTTTGTTATATTTCAATATTCCAGAGAATATTATTCAGTGAATTAACATTAGTTGATGCTCAGGAAATGCTCCAGCACGGCCACCGCATGTAACTTTGAACAAGATTCACTTGTTTAAAACACCCTAAATTGTATTAACATTTACTATAACCATTATTTCGCTAATAAACATCTAAATAGATACAACTCTATGGAAATTAATTATTTATTATCTCCATGAGCGATCGCAGTTTGAATATAGTTCTGTGTAAATGCATAGATTAACTGCGCTGTCAGCAGGCATTTCATAATCTAGAGCGACAAAACCATTATTAGTAATTCTGATATAACATGCCAGTTGAGAAATCCAATAAAATACGATGTTTTGTTTGTTATAGTTTAAGATGAAGTTGATATGACTCCTTTCCTTTATTTATTTTCTCCATTTGAAAACATTAGACCTTCTACATTTATTTTGCTTATTGTTAATATTAGTGTTGCTGCTGATGCTTTAAATAAAATGTTTTTTTTATTGTTGTAATGTGAAGATTAAATTTAACATGAAAGACTGCTAATTTTCAACACTTTTTTTAAGATGACTGAAAGGAGGAAAAACCAAAGTGAAGTATGAACTTACTTCACTCAGTCATTTATTTACTTTATAACAGTAAATAAATAGCGGTTCTGCAAATCAGGTGTGGCTCAGTTTTGGGACTTCTGGTTTACTTAAGGCTAAGAATCGGTACCAATGCTAATACCTATTCAGGCCCAGTGCAGGGCCATTTATGGGCTATTAATTGGGTGAGACTCGGGCCAGTTATGGCTCATGTGTGGCCCTTGTCTTTAATCTAGATCTGGGCCACTCCAGGGCCATCATTCTTTGTGGTATGTGGGCCAAGGGAAAAGGGTCTGTGTGGACCATAGCTGGGCCAGAAAAAATTGCTATCTGGGCAGTCTACTGAGAGTTAGTATACATGTAGGTGCAACGTTACTTATAGTCAACAGAATGTGTTAAATGGACCATCAAAATAAAGTGAGACCTTATTATTGAGTTTACAGGGTATGGTAGTTTTGCTGTTGTAAACACTACTGTTTCTGTTGTAGAAAAAAAAAATTCTGTATTATTTAAAATAGAATTCTATTCTAATCCTGTTCAGAATTTATTCATTTTTTGAATGATATTTATAATAAAAACAAGATTGATAAGTATAATTAGGAGGATGAGAAAATCAGTATAAGCCTGTTTTACCAGTGTTGTGATAATTATTTTAAGGCACTCTACGTTTTTCAAATAAATACTGCATAATAATAGTTCAAGGTTAAGGCACTCTACGTTTTTTAAATAAAGACTGTAATAATAATAGTTCAAAGTATGAATCGTTTTTAGTTAGATAACATAAAAAAGACAAGACCCCTCGACGCCCTTTAAAATTTTCCCAATCAAACAGCAAGAAGGAAAGAGAACAGGCACCTTTGTTTATAGGCTATTGCTGTGTGTAGAACTACGTTAGCTGCATTTTTTATATTTAATAAATATCAGGCAGGTGAGTTCATGTAGAGGTTTCTGTATTTAAATTCAGAGAGACAGTATCGATAGTCTATGCATGACCTGACGTTTTATCCGTATCCAAAATGAGGAGATGTGAATATCATGAGCGCTGAAAACTCTCATGCAGTGTGTGTTTCATTCATACTCAAAGCCGGAGTGTGCTCTCGTGCAGAAAGTCCAAACCGGACTCAGAGAAGTAATAACTTATGACGTGCAGGAAATCCCTAATATGGACAAAAGCATCAGGCTATCGCTGTAGCTGAGCTGTTTAAAGGACAATAAACACACGATTGTGAAAATATGGTTTATGTGTGTTTTTCAAGTTATCTCCAGGTAATAAATAAATAAACTATATGAATAATGCAGTACTGATTGACATATCATTTAATATAGAAACTATAAAATATATGTCCTGCCTTGTAGTAGTAGCCTTTATAAACCAATCATTAGGAAAATATCGAACAAAAATATTATAGCCCCTTGCTGCAGCTAACGTTACTTCCACAGGCTACACACAGCAATATAAACAGCTGTCCATACTCTCTTCACATCGTTCTTGTAAAATAATAATAATTTGATAATATAAGTATACAAGCACACCGCTCTGCTGAGAACTCCACTTACCGGCAGCCGCAGACGTTATTGAAGGTATCCTCGTAGTGCGCTAAATTACTAACAGAGATTGTCTTACTATTAGGAGATACAAGGGTCTGTGTTACTTATTATTGGAGAAAGCATAATGGTCAACTTGGATCATGTGTGCCTTAATAACCAATCACATTACAGCCTTGACGTCATTGAATTTCAGTCAAAGTTGTGCGACACTCAATCGCCCTTTACGGATACCATAGGAATGAATGAGAAGCTGAATCGAAAAAAGTCAGTGACTTCACTTATAAAATGGCATTTTTTTCCGATATAAACTCGAAAAATAGTTAAATCCAAAACTATTGTTTCCTGTAAAACATGTTGAAAATTAGCCTGATAGGCAGTCGATTCATTAAATGATAAGCTGTTTCCTCTAAAAAGCTGTTTATTCAACGTAGTGCAGCCTCTACTCCATTGACATCCATTTAAAAAAAATGGCCTCAGGTCTCCTTTCCCACGTACTGCCAAAGCGGAAGCGTTAGCATTAGCCATTACGCTTTTTTGGCTAAAGGTTTCAGACTGGCCTTCTAGTGGCTTTGTTACTAACGTGAGGGATCGTCCCGATGAGATCGTCAGGTGAAAGGTCATCATGTGGATCATTTTATTTACAGCTAAATTATTTTTCATTAATATTACTAATAGTTAGATTGGGCAGGCCTTAACAAAAGGGCACTTTGGGCACCAAGGGGAAAAGGGGCAGGTGCTCAAGCACTCACAGAAAAAAATTTTTGTTTATTTATTTCTTTTTTGCACGTGGTATAAATTGTGTATACATACTGTGTCACAGTTTCCACACTTCATTAAGCAGCAGAACCATTTTCTGCTGTGATCAGGGCCGTTTCTAGCTATTTTGACACAAGGGTCAGGGCCGTTTCTAGCTATTTTGACGCCTTAGGCGAAATCTCTATTGGCGATTTTGTTTAGTTATTTTGTTGTTGTTAGAAACATTGATTTAAAGTGTCAGTTTTTGCATTATTATTTCAGTCAAACCTATAAAACCCTTTGTAACCCCAAACTACATATAAAAGCTTGATCAGTCACATAAAAGTAATCAGAATGCAGCTACTTATTCCTTTGTTACTCATTGACGCGTGAACTTCCCCTTTAAATGACGCGACACTCTGCCCTCTATGTGTATGACGCTGCTCCAATTAAGCGCTGTAATAAGTGAATGAATCAGAATGCAGCTACTTATTCCTTTGTTACTCATTGACGCGTGAACTTCCCCTTTAAATGACGCGATGCTCTGCCCTCTATGTGTATGACGCTGCTCCCATTAAGCGCTGTAATAAGTGATTGAATTGATTCTGCATTTAAACACTTCCGTAAGGATGCATTAAATTCGACAAAGGTTTAATAATGTATGAATTGATCTTGTGAATTAGCGAATTTTACTATACCAATATTTTTTTAATTGGCCATTAAAGTTTTATATGGGACTATTACACAACACACTGATCCTTTAACAATGCATTGGCGCACCTTTTGGACCAGCTTTGCAGCATGATTTCTCAACTGCCACAAATACTCCCCCTAACAAAATTATAATAATTATAATAATAACAAAACTGATTTTGTGCACTTTTTACTTGCACCAATATTTTAAACTGGCCTTTGAACTTGGCTTTATAGCATGGCAAAAAAAAAATAATAATAATAAAAAATCGTTAACCTTGCCAAAGCAGAACCCATTTATCTAACGGTGTTGTTGAGCGCTCCAAATGCAAATTTTGCATGCAACAATCTGGCAGCAATTGACAGTGCTTTGATCCAATGGAATACAGGCATCGTCAGATTGACAGTACTCTAGCTCAATGATGTTGGTGGATCCAGTGGGGGTGGCAATCATATTTCAGGGTGGCCGTGCCACTCTTTATCACAACCTTGCTAAAATGTAGTGCAAGTACTTGCGCTCACTGGCGCCCCCTCCTGCTGGTGGCACCCCACGAGACCGCCTAGCTTTCCTATGCCTAGAAACGGGCCTGGCTGTGATAATAATGTCTCTTGATTACCCAAAAACATATTAGAATTTCTGAAAGATTAGGTACACTGAAGACTGGAGTCATAGGCGCCGATTTCTTTTTCTGCCGGTGGGTGCTCGGCACACTGACACCCCAACACCCCCTCCCCACACCGCACCATGCCGAGCCACCACCGAAAGCACACATGCATATGTCAGCATAGATTTTTTTCCCCAACTTGCCATAAGCAAATTATAACTTAAAACATTTGATCAAACTCACAACGAACAATTCATCTTGCTCAGGATCTACAACGGGATATATAGGGCCTACACAAGAAATTCATAGAAAACTTATTGACAGCTTCTGTAAATATTGCACGCATGTTCACTTACGATTGGCATGACAAACTTACGCTTTTTCAGTTCTTCAGTTACAGAAATGGAGCTAGATGCAATAAATTCACATGAATCTAACTGACCAGGTACAAGTTATGCCAAATAATGTTTGTCAGGAGCTTCACTTTAACTTTTTTTAAGATACTTGTGTTTTATAAAGTTGTAAATGTACCAGTTTTAAGTCATGTTCAAATTATTCCAACAAAACCTTGTTTAATAAAGTAAAGCATGAAGAATACAAGTTATGCCAAATAAATTTTGTCAGGAGCTTAACATTAACTTTTTGTTTAGATACTTATGTTTTATAAAGTTGTAAATGTACAAGTTATAATAGTCATGTTCAAATTATTCCAAATAAACTTTGCTTAAAAGCATGAACTACTGGTTTCTGTTCATCGAATACCTTTAGCATTTTAGTGGATTTTAGTGGATTAAATGTAATGTTTGTATTTAGGGGTTTACTGTAAAATAAGGTAACCCAAACAGACAAATATATTAGCCCATATGTATACCTGTTGTGGCCCATAAGAGACCTACATAAGGCCTAGCTGGGTCCCATCACTAACCCATATAGGCAAACTCCTGTAGGCGCCAAATGGGAGCTACATTAACCTGCAGTTTAATTAGAAACACCTACACCTTTTCATTTTTCAAAAAATCTTATAAAACATATTGACAACTTCTAAGAAAAATGTTATGTATACTAAGCTTTAAATTACGACTGGCTAGAAACACATATTTTTTTCACATTTCTCCATATCTTCAGTTACAAAAACTGAGCTTAATCACAAGAAATTTAAATTAAGCATATCGACAGCTTCTATAAGAAATACTATGCACACCCACTAAGCTATAACTTGGTTCAAATTAATGGCGCATATCTGCCATTTTTCCGTGGGTGCTCGGGCATGCACGGGATCGGCGCCTATGACTGGAGTAATGGCTGCTGATAATTTAGCGTTGATATGAGAGAGAAAATATTAAAGAAGCATATCGACAGCTTCTATAAGAAATACTATGCACACCCACTAAGCTATAACTTGGTTCAAATTAATGGCGCATATCTGGCATTTTTCCGTGGGTGCTCGGGCATGCACGGGATCGGCGCCTATGACTGGAGTAATGGCTGCTGATAATTTAGCGTTGATATGAGAGAGAAAATATTAAAATAGACAAACAAATGGATAGAAATACAAAGGCACAGAGATGGATGAATAGACAGATACATGGTACAGATACACTGTAAATTCTAACAAGTTCAGTTTACTTAAAAAAAAAGTTTGGAAAAGATTGCTTTATTTTTGGAAAGCAAATTTAAAGGTAAAACAAAGAAAGCAAACACTTCACAAGTAAATTAAGTAAAAAAAATATCAAGTTTAATGTCAATTCTAGTTAAAATACTCGAGAATATTTACTAATCTACTTAAGATATAATAGTAAGAGTACTTTATTAATTACATTTATCTAACAGTGTTATTTTGTGTTCTGCAAACATCTTAAATGCTGTTATTCTCAACATGGGTTTAATCTGCTATTTTAAGATATGGGGACTTCCACATTTTCTTCAAGTAAAGTGAACATATGTTTAGCAGTTCAACCAGCATGGAACACAATTACACAAGTTTGAAATTCTCAACAGTTTATTTTTGTAAAAAAAAAAAAAAAAAAAAAACACTAGAAAACTTAAAAGTATATCACAATAATAAAACTATGCTTTTAAAACATCTGAGTACTTATAAGACTTTTTACAGACCTCTTGACTAAACAGCACTTTGCTCTCATAACATTATCTGGACCTACTGGAGCACTGTAAAAAAATTAAAAAAATTAAAAATACAGAGCATTCTCAGAACTGTATGCAAACAGAACAGCAAAATAAAAAGACAGGCCTTTACAACCCATCCATGACAATTCTTCCCTCCAACATGATTGCCTTTATTGTGTCCGCAATGAGGGCATATCTTCTGGTAAAACTGTGAGCAGGCCTACATCTACTTCACTGAAGTCTGCATCTACATCAACATCCTAAGTAGAGAAAGAAAAATAGGCACAATGTGAATTTATTTCTCTTTTTTTTCCAGTTATATTTATGGGCTATTTATGCCTTTATTGGGAAAGGACAGTTGAGCGATGACAGCCAACTACTGAGTGGAAAGAGGGGAAGGGGATCGGCAAAGGACCTTGATATGGGAATTAAACTCGGGTCGCCATATTTCGACGCACTAACCACAAGGTTATAGATGCAGACACAATGTGAATTTCTTCTTCATTCCAATACTGGAAACATTCTAAAAAAAAAATACAGTGACCAAGGGCAGTTGTCAAAAATGCTTTTACTTTACAAAATGCTTTTACTTTACAAAAATGCTTTTACTTTAAGCAACTTCTTTGTGCTTGATTCATATTGATGATCAGAGTGAGTGTACAGTGATCTGCACAAACATCATGCACAAAGAAATGTAATCAAGCTTTAAATTATGATCACCAAAGAGAGATAATGAGATTTATAGTATAAGAGTTACAAAATAGAACACATTTCAGAAGACAGAGCATAAAGGTGTTTTATCATTTTTGCTTGAATTATTCCTTTAAATTCAGTTTTGTGGGCCTACTGCATGCCTTCAGAAGACTTGTAATATTACACACAAGTTCAATGGAATATGTTATTGTACTTGTACATTGTTCTCAATTATTAACATCATAGAAGTAAATGTAGAGAACATTTTTTTTTACAATATGCTATTTGTACTGTATGACCTACCATTTAGATTTTAGAGAGCATCATCTTCTTTGACATAGAGTGATGGATTACACCCATCATTTACATGATTTTATCTTAATTCAAAGTGTGTAAAGTGTGTAATGCTGACAAGTTTGTGATCAGTCAACACAATTTTATCAATGCATTTAAATCAACAATTTCAAAAATCTGAATTGTTTCACGAGACAAATATAGTATCTACTGCAAAATTGCAAACAAAATGATGATAATAAGAGCAGAAACATCAATAACAATACTTACAAAGCACATCCTGTAAAATTCCTCTGGGTCATCCTCCAAGATGACTGGAAGACCCTGAAATACCACGGTGTAAACATCAGATGGCTATGAAAAAGAAGAGACTATTTATTTATTTATTTATTTGTTTATTTATTTATTTAGTAAGGTACAATACACATTAATAATACACACAACATGTAAAATGTTGTAACATGTAAAAACATGTGTCAGATTTATCCAAATTGGCTAATTTTCATCCATAGTCCCTTATATGCTGAGAGTATCAATCATATGCTAATCATAATTTAAAGATGACAGCAGTCAACATGATAAAGGAATACCTTTTAATCAACTTGTCCAATGCTGCGTAGAACTCAGATCCAAGATATGCAACTGAATTCTGCAAAGATCTAAGAACAAACATGGAGTGGTTATTAACTGTTACGTGCATCTGTGTAACTTTTATTCTGAGTCCCTAAGTGGCGTTAAGAGGGAATTTTTAACTCGTGGGAGCTGTGTGACATCATCTGGGATTCCTGATAAATAGGCGTTGGTGGTGACAATGGCGTGTCTCTCTCTCTTATTCTAATTGTTCGTCACGGTTGCCTCTCTCTTTGCTTTCCTGGAGCCATTCAGTCTATTTTGTTATAGTTTAATTTGTTTTGTTTTTTTGCATTTGTTGATTCTTTGAGTAATCTGGTATTTAGTGTTCTTTGTTGTTATTTTTTTTAATTTTTTTTCTAATCAGTAACGGGTAGTGGAATTATTTTTTAGCTCACACTTTGGTTATTTAGTAAGCATAGCGAGGGAAGTAGAGGCCCGGAAGACTCACCTGTTTTATTTTATCGGGAGTCAGGTAAGATTTGCTGGTGAGAACATCCCTATAGCCCCCCCCCCCCCCCCCCCCCCCACACC
>NW_015548189.1:246782-251719 GCF_001515605.1 Sinocyclocheilus anshuiensis
GGCTCAGGGAGCTCAGGGACCATGGCAAAGCAGGGTGCTCGGGGAGCCATGGCGGAGCAGGGAGCTCGGGGGAACCATGGCAGAGCAGGCAGACTAGGAAGTCATGGCGGAGCAGGCAGTTCAGGGGGCCATGGCGGAGCAGACAGTTCAGGAGGCCATGGCGGAGCAGACAGCCTTGGACTCAGCACTGTAGATCCCTATAGGCCCCCTCCCAAAATTCCTTGTTGGAAATTTCGGGTTCTGAGGCCCTCCGTGGGCCTGACTCGGGAACTGTGGCCCTCTCTGGACTGGACTTGGGAACAGGAGCCCTCTCTGGGGTGGACTTGGGAAAAGAGTCTCTCTCTGGGCTGGACGTAGGAACTGGAGCCCTCTCTGAGCTGGACGTGGGAACTGGAGCCCTCCCTGGGCTTAACTTGGGAACAGGAGCCCTCTCTGGGCTTAACTTGGGAACAGGAGCTTTCTCTGTGCTTAACGTGGGAACCGGAGTCCTCTCTGGGCTTAACTTGGGAACGGGAGCCCTCTCTGGGCTGGACGTGGGAACAGGAGCCCTCTCTCGGTTTAACTTGGGAGCAGGAGTCCTCTCTGGGCTTAATTTGGGAACAGAGTCTTTCTCTGGGCTTGACTTGGGAACGGGAGCCCTTTCTGGAGCGGACTCAGGGGCTGGAGCCGACACTGAAGCAGACTCAGGGGCTGGAGCTGACACTGGAGCGAACTCAGGGTCTGGAGCCGACACTGGAGCAGACTCAGGGGCTGGAGCCAACAGTCTTTTCCTCTGCATATTCCTCGTCTGACTTGGGGTTAAGGAGCGGGCTGCTGTCAGCTGAGGACTTGGGAGTGAATTGGCCGGCAGGCTTGACAATGGAACGGCCGGCGGGCTTGACAATGGAGAGGCTGGCGCATTTGACAATGGAGCGGCCGGCGGGCTGGTTCTGAATCGGGGTCGGACACTCTCCAGACACCGGAGGATACCTTGCCTCCAGCTCAGTCCAGTGGTGTCTGGTAGGTCCATAGGGTGATGGTAGTTGGCCCCCATCCAGAACAGCAAATTCAGCATGTCATCTTCCAATGCCGTCATCGCCGCGAGCCCGCAGTATTCCCGGGCGAATTCCACAAAGGGAAGATCCTTACGGGGTAGGGCGGCGAATCTTGCGGCAGTTTCCATCACTGTTTGCAGGTCTAGTGTTCTGTCACGCGGCGGCTGCTGTGTAGGAACGAGGAGTGAAGGAGCGAGGAGATGTAGGAGTATCGACGAAGAAACAATCTTTAATACTTCAAACAAGGGACCACACATGTAGCACAGGAGATTAGACGTTTAACACTAGACGCTGGACAAAGGAAAACACAGGGCATAAATACTACGAACTAAACTAGGAAGCTTACAAGACACACCTGGAATGAATAAACATAATTAACACAAGGGATAAACTAGGTCACAGGGAGAACATGGAGCACGTGGGGGAGGAAAACAAACACAAAACAGTCCATGGGCGTGACACCTATAGTGCACATCTGATGCGATCCTGTAGCTGATGGCTGCATGGTTAGAATTTTATCTCTAATAGTATCGATCTTGGCAGTAAGTTCATAAAGTCATAACCGCTGTGCTGTTGGGAAATGTCTGTGACTGTTGATGCTTTATTTGTCATCAATTTAGCCACTGTATTGAATAAATGCCTGGGGTTGTGTTTATTTTCTTCTAAAAAGACGAAAAGCAAGCAGATCTAGCAGTTTTAGAGCTTTTCTATATGTAGAATTACTTTCCCTCCATGCAATACAAAATACCTCTAGTTTTGTTTTCTTTCAGCTGCACTCCATTTTCCGGGCTGCTCTCTTTAGGATGTGAGTGTGCCCATTATACCACGGTGTCAGACTGTTTTCCTTAATCTTCTTGAAGAGTAAAGGCGCGACCCATCAATTTAGCCACTGTATTGAATAAATGCCTGGGGTTGTGTTTATTTTCTTCTAAAAAGACGAAAAGCAAGCAGATCTAGCAGTTTTAGAGCTTTTCTATATGTAGAATTACTTTCCCTCCATGCAATACAAAATACCTCTAGTTTTGTTTTCTTTTACTTGCACTCCATTTTCCGGGCTGCTCTCTTTAAGGCACGAGTGTGCCCATTGTACCATGGTGTCAGACTGTTTTTGCTTAATCTTCTTTAAGCGTAAAGGAGCTAGAAAAGAGAGAGTCCATAGTTTCTGTTACAACATTAAGTTTTCTGAGCTATTGGATTTGCTGAGGAATTGAGACAAGTCAGGAAGAGTATTTACAATGTGAATTGATTACGACACTTGTTGTCTGACCCCAGTAGAGTTCAGAATGTCTATAAATGCTGATCCCAATGCATCTTTTTCATTATCAACATGGATATTAAAATCTCCAACGATTAAGACTTTATCTGCAGCCAGCACTAACTCAGAAAATCAGCAAATTTAGTGACTTTTATCCTGCACCAGCAAACACAAAGCTATGCAATGTGAGAAACAGACTGAAATATTAGTTTTTATTTACTTTTAATCATCCCCTTCACCATCCAAATCTCCAACTCATTCAAAATATGTGACCTTGAGAGGCATTACATCAGGTCATATACCAGTGATTGCTCTCTCTCGCATGTCTTGTGACCAAGTGTGACGTGTTAACATTCACTTTGAAGTTGTTCAGTCCTGGTTATCAGTTTATTCTATCACAGCTTGCAGAGGTACTGTCTGTTTGTGAAATGTGTCTCTGCACTTGACAAACATTATACAATTATAATTTGTATTTTGATTCTGTGCCAGTGTATCTGCAGTCACGCAACAGTGAGCAGCTGCCATTGTAACCACAAGGTAAAAATGTGATTAGTGCTGACCTATTTCAGATCCTTGCATGTTTTATTGACTCAAACTGCTCCTCATTTGTGTGTTGGTCAGTGTATACGTGTGTTTGCCTACTCATCAGAGATAATTTTGGACTCACTGCTGCTGCACTGCGGTTTGTATTTGTATTATTAAGCTTTCCAGGAGTCTGCCTCAGGTTTACTGCTGTGGTTAGTAAATGTGAAGGACTTTATGCAGTGTAGTTTGTTTCTGATTATTGATTCACTAATTTTGTAGGGTCATCCTCTTGAATGGGCATGGGGCAATTTGGGGCACATCCTTATATGGTCAGCCCTGACTTTCCTGTGTCTTCAAATTTATTACAAGTGGAACATGTTCCTAAATCAACATCCTTATTAGTTCTGGTACAACATTCCTCTGAACCAATCAGATTTTTTAGGGTTAGGATGAGGGCTAATGCCATGGTCAAGCTTAACGCTATAGTTAGGGGCTTATAGACTATTCTTATCAACCTATCATTTGATTTTATGGGTAGGTTATGGTTAGGGTTTGGGTTCAAATTAGGAGTATGTTTCTTTCACATGAATGCTGTTCAACAAAGATGTTGATCCAGGAACATGTTTTACTTGTTGCAGACAATAATTGCACTTGGTAGGTGATTTTATCAAAAGTGTCTTACATTGCAGTCAAAGTATACATATTATCTGTCTATGCATTTGCTGGGAATCATGTTCATGACTTTGAGCTATACTAATGTGCCCTTTACACTATGTCTGTCTTTAGGAAAAGGCATTAGGCAGCTTGTCTCCCACAGACTTTTTTGTAACAACACAACACTATATCAATTCACCTGTTATTCTTACAGCTTAATGTTGAGCCAAGAAACTAAACTAACCATCACTTTCTTGATAGGTGTGGCAAAAGTCCCATTGTGGGTCCAATGTCCAATCTCCCCTACAAGCCAAAAACAAGTTAAAGTGTATCATCAGCATCTGTTACACACTGTGAAATATTACCTTAGCTTGTTTTACCCTGTTTAATTGAAAGTATTTTTTTTCTACACTTCTTTAAGCCAGTGAAGGCACAAATTGTCCAGTGCTCTTTTGGGCGCGTGTCTAGCAGTGTTAATTTCATTGACGAATAATTTTCGTCACAATTTTCGTCAACTAAATTTTTTTCACCAACGACAACGAGACGATAACGAACTAAAACTCTATTTGAATGACAAAAACTATGACGTAAATCTATTGACATTTTCATCAACGAATAAAAACGAGACGAAAATGTTAGGGAGGGACGATTTGGGAAGAGATTCATTCAATTTCAGAACGAATCTGCTGCGTAGTTCGGAGGTTAGATGCGTACATATGAACCGGCGGGACATAAGCTAAAAAACATACACTTGCTGCACGTCGCATAAAACATTCAAAAATGTCAATATGTGGGAGTAAGAGAAGAGCAGACATATGGATAAATCTGAACTCGCAAGAGAGAACTCAATTCAGTCCGGTTTTCTGAGCACAGACCTGGCACAGACACTGAAGCATACTACACAAACAGAAAGCGCATCTCACAGCGCGCGAGTACACTTTCGTGTCGCATGAGCGGAGAATTACACACAAAATTATGTCAAATTGTCCGTTTTGACAAGTATTCACGTAAACACAGTTGATTACGTCTTAAGTGAACGTAAACAGTAGGGAGAACGTGTATCAGTACATTGCATCCATTGCAGCTGTGCATTCGGTTTTAATCACGCACTGCTCTTGACTGAAAAACTTTAGAAGCCCTAAAGATTAATCTAAATTTATTTATAGGAATAAATATGTCTGCTTGAAAGAATGAAGAATATGGTAAACAAGCTGCTATAAAGAATGCATAATTAGCCTATATAGCCATTGGTATTTCATTAAAAAGAAGACCATGTTCTTGTTCTTTATGAGAAGTGGTTTTATTTAATTTTAACATAAAGGCATGTTGTGTGTCACGACAGTTAAATCAGCGTCTATCATGTTAAAACCTTAATATCAAACCTATATAATGAGTAGAGCCCGACCGATATGTTTTTTTTGGGGCCGATACCGATACCGATATTAGGGAGTAAAAAAAAAAGGCCGATA
>NW_015548189.1:251782-261828 GCF_001515605.1 Sinocyclocheilus anshuiensis
ATCGCCGGATCGGCTTTCACCGTGGACGAAGCGGAGTCCAGGCAGGGGTCGTCACATGTGGTTGTGCAAGCCTCCGTCGTCGAATCCGCCGGGCGCCGCTCACTTAAGCCGCTGTGTGTTTCGTTGTGAAAGTGAAACTACTTTGTTTGGCCTTCCAAAAGAGGACATAATATTTCTATAAAGTGGGACATAAAGGCATGGTGTGTGTCACTGCAGTTAAATTATGATAAAACCTTAATATCAAACCTGTATAATGAGTTTGGAAATTTTAGAGAAATGCTTAATATATGCACTGTAACTAAACCCATAAAATTTTTGCCGACTAAATTTACTGTAGATTTAGTCGACTAAAATCTTATGATATTTAGTCGACTAAAACTAGACTAAAACTAAAAACAATTCAGATGACTAAAATATGACTAAAACTAAATGGCATTTTAGTCAAAAGACTATGACTAAAACTAAAATAAAAAAAATGCTGTCAAAATTAACTCTGGTGTCTAGACTCACTAAGAACAATGTTTTTAATGGAGGATTTTCTCACACTAGACTCTGAGACTACTTTGCAGTGTGACAACTACAAGCCAGAAGAGTGGTGAAATCCTACCTGAACCAAATAATTGGTTCGTCAGGATGACTAGAAGTTTTCAGGCAGGTCTGTTTTGGCAGGTTGGCACTAAACTCTGTGGGACATTGACCAGGATTGGACAACCCCGCCCCCTACAAACACACCTGATTCAACTCATTACATTGTTCATAGAGACTGAAATGGGTGTGTCAGATAAAAGAGACATCAGATGTTTCTTAATTGGAAGATTGAGTCCTAGTAAGGCTGTATGTCTTGGCTGCCATTAAAAAAAATATTAAAATAATAAAAAATTGTTTTTGGTGATGGAGGCATTGTTTTCTTTTGTTGTGATGTAAATGAATCACATAATGCTAAACTACTAATGATGTAAATCACTAGGAGACCACAGAGCATTTTTCAATGAGACTTGCTTGTGTCATTCTAGCTTGGGTAACCGTAAGACCTCTTTTTCTAAATTGCTTAAAATGTGTGGGTTTTGCCTTTGTTTTCCTGTTGCTTTCATACTTGCTGAAGGTAATAACAGAAAAGTAGTTTAGCATACAGGCATTGTACATTATGCACCAATCGTGGCATGCTATTAGGTGGAATCTACATAGAATGAAAAGCAATGCAAATACACATACATCAAAGACAAAACACAGACATTTTAGGCAATTTAGAAATCCCAGCTATATAGGACATATCCAGGGAAAAGAGAACTTATGGTCACCCTAATTTTAGCATTCAATGCTGAGAAGGAGTCTAGCTTAGAAGCATCAGAAGGACTGGACAAGGATGGATGCATTGCTAGGATGCAACCATCTGATTGAGAAGCAATCATCCAAAACGTGTACTGTTAAGGGTACTTCAGGTAGAGATTTGAGAAAGATGGTATATGAATGAGATTTTATGGTATAAGCTGGTACTGTAGATGGTTTCGAACTTGAGCTGCACTGCTGTTTTTTGTCTTTATTTGTTTATTTATGTATTTATTTTTGTTTGTTCATCATTTCTATGATTTTTATTTTGGTCCTTATATTTTATCTCTGCTTTACAATAGATTTTTGTTTTGCTTGTTTTCTTTCTTTCTCAGTGTTTCTTCTGCATTATATATTTATACCAGTTTAATACTGTGTAATGTGGTCAAGTGTAGCTTTTTGGATGTAGGCCTACATGCCTGCAGGGTTGGGCAAAGATACATCAAAATGTATTTTAAAATAAAATACCAAATACCTTAATTTTAAGTATATCAAAATAAACTTCAAAATACAGCAACCACACCAAGTATCAAAATAAACTTATTTAGTAGTAATTTTTGTAGTTTAAAAATACTAAAAATACTTTTACAAGGGAGCATGACATTTCTTTGCAAACCTTCCATCAATTGGCCTATTTGATCTATCCCTTCACCATTACACTGACTCAGTTGATTAAGTAAACAATGTTTGATAGCAACAGCTTTTCTCTGCCCGAGTCATGCAATAAATCTGACATATGCAACCAGTTAACAGATCAAATATTCACATATCCCTGTGATCACCCAGAAGAAGGTTAGTTTTAAAGTAACCAACAGTTTGATGTTTAACACTTTGCAAATGACTCCTAATTGTATACTAATTTAGTTACTTGGTGTTTGGTAATGAAGGGCCTACTTTGCATCAGTTTTTCATCTACATGTTTAAAATAGCTAGAAATGACATCATGATGGGGAATGTTGAAAGACTTTATTCCAATGCACTTCTCCTGACCCTACAAATACACCCAGAAAAAGTGCAAAAATTTAACATTTAGGGGTACAACAGCTTGTCACAGGAGCAGTACCCTCAAAGGAACATCTTTGTACCTTCTTTACCACTAAAGGGTGCATATTAATACCTTAGAATAGTAAGATTTACACTTAAGGTACCAAAATGTACTCTTATGGCACCATTATGAACTCTTTAAATAAGGTACAAATGTGTCCCTTTGAGGGTACTGCTCCAGTGACAAGCTTTTGTACCCTAAACGTACAATTTTTGCACATCCCTTTATTTCTGTTATTTCATTTATTTGCAGCAAACGAGAGCAATGTAGATATATCTGTTGGTATGCCTTTTTTGCTGCATTACTGAAAAGGTAACTGCTAGAATTTCTCTCCAAGGAAATAAACGTATTTTGTAAAAAAAAATATATATATTTGATCAAATAATGGAATTTATCAGTAGCCCCAAATCAAGCAATGTGACAGGTGGTATTGTGCAAAGCAAACCGACATAAGATTTACAGGTAAGCTAGAGACTGCTTTATATTTACTGGCATTTTGACAAGCCTCTGTAATTGGATAAAAATTGTATAAAAAAT
Organism: Sinocyclocheilus anshuiensis; assembly: GCF_001515605.1. Lineage (NCBI taxonomy): Eukaryota > Metazoa > Chordata > Actinopteri > Cypriniformes > Cyprinidae > Sinocyclocheilus > Sinocyclocheilus anshuiensis. The sequence continues at coordinate 254,691 of NW_015548189.1, forward strand.
ATTTTGAAAAAAATAAATCTGATTACCTCAATAAGTTCTTGCACAAAATGTATAATATCCATCTTAAGTAATTTGACTAACACTAAAGGATAAATGTATGACATTTTGGATGATAACATCACTAATTTTCACTGTATAATCTCATTTTATTATGAAGATAATGCACTTTGTTAATATTATTTATTGCCTATATAAGCAAACCAATTACCCAGAATGTAAGCACATCTGCATCCTATACCCACACACAGTTTTTAGCACTGGGTTTAAATATCTGAATTTGTAAACCTGGATTTCTAAATATTTTTTTTATGCGCGTACATTTGTAAATGTTAAGGAAACAAAAACAAAAAGGATTTACAAAAATGTATAGCTAGTCTGAGAAAAATATTTTGTCTTTGTTTAAAAAAAGCACATACACATGAACTTATGCATGACGCACATGAGCACATTTTTTTGACGTCTGTGTCTATTGATATTCAAAGCCCCCTTGGAAATGTCAGAAATCCTAAATGGGCACCTCTGAAAACAGACAGGGTAACGAACAATTCTTGGACTGTTTCACCAATATTTTATGAAAGTGAAAGTGAAAGATTGGTCCAGGTCTTGAAAGCAGTTGTCAGGAAGCCTTATATATTTATTTATATATTGATTACACCTTTCAGACATCAGTGCTTCAAAAGGAGGTTTTGATATCTTAAATAAAATGAATGTGGTCAAGTAATGTGATTCAGACAGCCCACGGGTAGTGAAGTGCCAGAATAATTTAAAAGAAATAATCAGAATTATTAATTGTATTGCTTTTTTCACAGAGTACGAGTATGTGCACATATCACTGTGTCATCAGATGTAATCTGACATGCATACATCATGCAAACTTTTGCTTTGTAATCTGTTTATCTTGTATATTATGTATTTCCTCATTTTCTTCTATGGGAAACTAGGGATGGTTGTAATACAATCATCTTAACCAGAAAGTGTATGCACAAGGATTAAATTATCAAAATTACCACCATCCTTCTGAAGTGACATTTGAAGGATGCAAGCATCTGTGTACAAACAGGATTTACAGAACACAAAAATTAGGTAGAAAAATCAACATTTCACATCTTAATTTTATTTGTGATATAACATTTCAAATTCAAAACTGACAAATAAACAAATTGTATTATTGTAATGCTAGTTGTCACGCAACGTGTAGAGGAAAGGCACACGAAGAAGAAGGTCATCTACACGAGTTTAATAGAATCCAAGAAGATGATCATCCATGAAGGCAAAGGGAACACGCAGCAAAAACAACATCAATACCAAACAAACTAAAGGAAAAACAGAGGAACTTAAATACACAGACCAAGAGAGGTTAATTAACTAACACAGGTGAACTAAATGAACTAAATCAAAGGATGAAAGAAACTAGGTCAAGGGAAATAAAATGAAAACAAACTAACAGTCCATGATTGTAACACTAGTAGAGTATAACACTACTTTCTCAATTTACTGTACATCTTGACCACGAAGATCGAACAAATTAGGACTGCATAAACAACTGCGAAATTGACTAACGCACATACACGTGTTTCTTTGACTATATTAGTGAGGACATCTTATAGACTTTCACTGTTTTTAGATGTATTTAAAGATCAATTCCATTGCCTAACTTTAGCCCTACTCTTAAACATAACCTTCACAAATCTGTGCAAATCACAATGGTTAAATATAATCATGACCCGATGATTTATAGGCTTATTATAGTTGGTGTTCAACAGGTTTAACTCTATTACAGAGGACATTTTGAATACAACATTTTGGACCTCACAAGTACAGTCAAACCTATGGAAGCTAGTTTTCACATAACAGAATAATAAATAAAAAATGAAAAAGTTAATTGTGACTATTTATCTCATAATTCAGACTTTTTTTTTCACAGTTCTGAGAAAAAAAAAGTCAGAATTTTTAGATACGAACTAAGAATTTATATAGATATAAACCTTTTCAAAAACATGTGCTGGATTGAATTTCTTCATCCTTTTTAATCCAAACTAGGCAGCATGAAGATGTTTGTCTGGGGGAATTTTTTTTATACCGTTTTTACAAATGAGGATGTCCCCAAAAGGAGGTTATGTGATATTTTTATAGGTTTAGCTCACTTCTGTCTGTTGTGTTCTTTCTTCTTTTCTAAGAAAAAAAAAAGAAAGAAAAACAACAAAAATTGTAATTCTTAATGTGGTTGAAATGTGTTTTTTGAAGGACAGCTTGTTTTCTAAGATTAGCCCAAGATTTCTGACTGTTCTAGTTGGGATAGCTCTCAATGATTCCAACTGGATAGTGAAATTGTGCTGTACAGTTGGAGGGGTTGGGAAGACAAAGTTCTGTCTTCACTAGATTTGGTGATGTCCTTAAATACATGACATACTGTATATTTTCATACATCATTACATACATGGTGAAGTGACAATAAAGTGCACTGAGATGATGTGGAAGAAGCCCTGCAAGTCTCTGTCGCTCGAAATGGTATTGCAGGTGTGAGTCTAATTTTAGTGCTAATTATATGATCAGCTCCCACAAACTCACAATTTCTTGCTGAATCCAAACCAAGTAAAATAAAAAGGGTGGTGGTCTGGTTATATCACAGTATACAGTACACTGCACTGCACTGTATACTTAGACAGTAGCATGTTTAGGCACCATACAACCCACGTGATTGCGTGGGGCCCCGCGATCTAGGGGGCTCCCTGGAACACGATTTCTCTATGCTGATGATGTTTGACAGACTAGGACTGATGATTGCTTGTGTTCTTTTTCCACCTCCTGGGTCCAAGCTCATGACAGGAGATAGGAGCATGCATCCAGACAGACAACACAAATACCATATTTTAGATTTTTTGGGTTCAACACTGAGCTTGTATTTTTTATGATCCCCCACAAAAAGAGAGGCAAAAAACAGAACACTACTGGCAGTACACGAGACAAAGTCCAAAGTTGGCCTGATTCACTGCTGCAAATACCCTACCATCTCTACTTCAGTAAACTTGGTTTCATTCATGTGATCTATCCACTTTATTTTTGGTCTGTAAAGCTTATCTGGATTTTATAAAAATGATCTTTCAAATACAGTATCCTGAAAAACACGTTTTTTTGTTTTGTTTTGTTTTTTAGATATGTTAATTTCATTTGATAAGAAATTAAAATGTTTGTTGGCCTCATGTCTACTACAAGCCAGACGTTCTATTGCCCTATGTTGGAAGAATGCTAATTGCCCTTCCCTTGGACTATGGTTAAAAAAATTTAATTTCTAGCTTGGCTCTTGAGAAACTTACATATGTAATAAGGAAAAAATCCTCGGAATTCAATGATATCTGGAAGACATTTTTGAACTTTGTTAAAGAAGGAGATATTGATGAGGCACTAGATGTGTGAAGATATGTAATATAAATATAACAACAATCAGGATTGTATTTATTTATTTATTTTATTTTATTTTATTTATTTTGCCTGCCAAGGCTTTGTGGTTGTGGGGATGGGGAAGAAGGTTTGATCATAAGTGTTCCTTGTTTACTTGTAAACGTTTTGGAAAAGTTAATAAAGATATGTTTAAAAAAAAAATAAAATAAAAAAATTTGTTGGCATAGCCCCCAGAAATTCTCTCCCAGAACATAAACATGTATTTTCAAGAGTAGCACGAAATTAAACACTGCAACAGGTGGTATTGTGCAAAGCAAATTGACATAAGATTTAAAGGTAAGCTACTGTTTTATTTATTTTGATGAAAATGTTGACATGGCTCAAATATTTGAATGACTGAAACAAAATATGCTGGAGTGTCTTATGCCATGAATTTACACTTTCACTTACAGATTTTTTAAAAATAAATTCATATATTATAGAATCAGAATGAAGGATGGACTGCTTATTTGGTTATTGTAAATTAAATGTGTCAATGCAGTTTGGTGCTTAATAAAAAAGGCTTTAGTCTGAAAAGACTAAAGGAGGGATGTGCAATCACAAACTGCAGCATGACAAAATATAAACATTATGTAATTTTCTTAGATTTATTAAGGTTTATTAAAAATCTACATGATTTTCGATCAATTACAATTAGTGCAATGTAATCAACATAGTTAAGATGTTTACTTTTTATTCAGTGAAAACAGATATGCATTTGAAAAAGGACTCTGAAAAGTGGTAAAGAACAATTTTGCAACTCTAGCTAGGTAATATAAAGAGATGTTTTGTGAATTATCATTGCCCTTTAACTCTTACTCCCAGGAAATTCAGTGTGATATGGTATTTTTTTGTGTCCCTGTGGAATGTCTAAGAGGGATACTGGCAACCTACCAAATGTCAGCTTTTTAGTGGTTTAAAACGGGTTCTATGATCAGGATGTAAACATACAGGCTAAGCTCTTTAGGTAAGTACCATCTGTGTAATCTACTGTGGCAGCAAAAGTGTGAGAAGCCTGCACTGTGTTTTTTACTTTTATGAAAGTTCCTTGACCTTAAAATACTTTTACTACAAAATTTAAAATGGACCATGCTCAGAATGACTGACATAGGAAAATTGGTTACTGTTTGATTATGTATGCAGCTCTGAATCTAAGGAGATCAATCTTATGATTTTTGGTCAAATCGTTGAGAAATTATAAACAAAAATGTCAATTTTGTATCTTTTGCATCTTTTGCCATGTAGGTGGCCGAAACTACTCATGTGCCCTCCGGTCATGCTTGGTATAACACGTACCAAGTTTGGTCAGAATCTGCTAGAGCATTGCGAAAATATAGCCTCATGTTAATTTTTGCGTTAATTCCGTCAAATTCGTTAACACGCTTTTCAAGAACGGTTTGGTCTATTGGAAATATTTTTATAACTTTTTGCCAGCATTGTCTGAAGATGACCTGAGCCAATTTTGGTGAAAATCAGACAAATCGTGTTGGACAAGTTTGAAAAAGTAGATTTTCTGCAAAATTCAAAATCTGTGTACCAAATTTCATAACTTTCCCGCAAGCAGTTCTATGGGCTGCCATAGACTTCCAGAGCAGAAGCAGAAGAACAAGAAGAAGAAGAAGAAGAAGAAGAACATACTGTACTGTAACTGCAAACAGCAATTAAGGGGTCAAGCACAACAGAGGCGAAATGAGGAGATAAGCATGGAATGGAGCATCAGACCAACTGCAACAATGAGTAATTAAAGCCATTTTAGCATGATTTTATTCAAAATGCCTGAAAAATCATAAATATAATCAATAGTAATATGATTTACTGGTTTTTAACTTTTGACCAATAGGTGGCACAATTGTCAAATTGTTATGGTGTGGTCAGTGTGAAGTGACATTGACACACAAAAAGTTTGTTGTCAATATGCCAAAGTGCTGTAGTGCTGTGCCAAATTTGCAGCCTCAGCATCAGCTTGGCATCATGCCAACAATTTAATTGATGCGTTATTCAAAAACGGTTTGGTCTATCAAAAAGCTTTTGATAACTTTTTGTCAGCATGGTCTGAAGGTGATCTGAGTCATATTTGGTGCAAATCAGACCAAATGTCTAGGAGGAGTTCGAAAAAAATGGTTTTAAAGTAGTGTGATTGCTCCGTACTGTGCCTGGGCACAGTTTGTTTAATCGTCCCTGGTGTAACGTAGGCCAGCTGGTAGTGCAGTGCAGGTATACCTCACTCCCCTGATCTCAAGAGGTGCACTAGCGACTAACGCTAGAGGCTGCGGTCTTTAGCCTTCTTGTTAATGCACCCGCCTCTCATGTCGGCAACCTGGGTAGGAGTAGTAGTAGGACCCGCTGGGGTTACACTGGCCCACTTGGAAGAGGTGGAAGGTAGGCTCGGGCGCCAGAGCACGGAACGGCTACTACTTTTGTGTGCGCTACTGTCATCATTACGACCGCAAACATCTTTAATTACGACTTTGACAGTACACTTTTCAATTATTTCAATTAAATAAAGTATACTTAGGTTTATAACGGGTCTGGTTCTCAACTTATTGATGAACAGGAATTGTAGTTTGCGACAACATAATCAACATAAGCTGCCTCCATAATAATCTGATTTGTGCAGCACAATCAAGTGAAAATCTCTGTGTGGCATAAATTATAAATCTATTAGGCAGTCTACTAGCGAAAGTGCTTTTCTTCCTGTATTCGTCAATACAAAATGTTGCATCATACATGACGTAAGCGTGCTCCGGCCCAGGGCACCATACAAGACAAGAAGCACAGATTGTGCTTCCCTACTGATCTGCCATCTACAGTGTCGTGGTTCGCTGCAATAGCAGCCACATACATTTTAAGTGTAGAAGCAGACAGGTGCCTGTCCAGGCCCTCTTGGAGGAAGGATCGCACAGATCTGATACCACATCTCTAAGGATATTTCCCAGGAGAAGAACACCAATTGGCGAAAATGCGCTATTTTAGGTCGTAAAGCCGTCTCGTAGAGGGGGCCCTTGCCTGTGTAATAATATTTACCACAGTGGGTGAAAGGTCTCTTAATTCCTTCTGGTCGCATCCAGGGACCAGACATGGAGGTCCCAGAGATCTGGGCACTACCCTGGGAGAGAAGGTCCCTCCTCAGGGGAATCCACCAGGGAGGAACTGAGGCCAACAGCACGTGCTCCGAGAACCAAGTCTTGTTGGGACAAAACAGTGCAAGACCTGTTCCCTGTCCTCCCTGAGGCTCACCTCAAATGCCAGCCTGGTCTCATGTTTATACGTAGGTATTAATACGTAACATTTACAAGCACAAAACGTACATTTTTGTACGTTTTTATTGATGCTAAAACGTGTAATTTAGACGTATTTCAACTTTTAAAACGTACAAATCGCTACGTATTTTTTAGCTAAAAAACATAAATATTTACGCATCTTTTATATCATTAAGATACTCGTATCAATGCATTTTTATCATTTTATCAATCAGCGATTTAGATTTTCAGACCCCTTAACCTACCCCCAAACCTAAACCTACCCATTTTATAGCAAATATGCATTTTTATCATTTTATCAATAAGCGATTTAGATTTTAGACCCCTTAACCTACCCCCAAGCCTAAACTTACCCATTTTATAGCGAATATGCATTTTTATCATTTTAATACGCAATTTAGATTTTTAGACCCCTTAACCTACCCATTTTATAGCGAATA
>NW_015548189.1:261933-265021 GCF_001515605.1 Sinocyclocheilus anshuiensis
TATTAATAAGCAATTTAGATTTTTAGACCCCTTAACCTACCCCCAAACCTTAACCTACCCATTTTATAGTGAATATAAAAGGATATAACTTATTAACATCATTTATGTTTATCATTTTACTATGTGTTTCCAGATCCCTACTATCACTACCACTCGCAAACCATGCATCACACACTGTAGGCAGCGCAATCCTAACAACCTGCGCACTTTGGCTATGTCTACTAATACATTACTTTATTTTTCTATTGGTCTCTGGAATTGCCAGTCTGCTGTAAACAAAGCAGATTTTATTACTTCTATTACAAGTCATTCAAGACTAAACCTCATGGCACTGACAGAGACGTGGATCAAACCAGAGGACAATGCTACACCTGCAGCACTTATATATATATATACACACCTTGCTACGTGTACTGCGTTAGGCTAACCGAGACTTGTCATTTGCACTTATATATTGTTGCTCTTTTGTTAGTTTTGACTGCTTTCATTGTCCTCATTTGTAAGTCGCTTTGGATAAAAGCGTCTGCTAAATGACTAAATGTAAATGTAAATATAAAACCAACCAAATAGCCATTTTAGTAACAATATATTTTTATAGTTGCTAATCCCACTCCTACCTCTAAACCTAAACATAACTATTCTGTACAATATAAGAAAAACATGACAGACAAATAAATGCAATTACAATCATTTATTTAGTGCAAAAATGTCAAAAGCAGTACCAAAAGTAATCCAAATGATGATGCGTTGCAGCCGCAGTCCTCTCTGGCGGAATGTGATAGGTTTGTGTGAGGTGCAGAGCAGAATTTATGTTGTTAATCGCTAACCACATTATTATCCAGATTATTTTCCCGATCCACTCCGTGAACTCATGAAGGTGCACTCGCATCATTCAAACACACCTCACCAGAAACACGGCATGTCACAATCTGTGACGAATGCAGGCGAGAGCCAATGAGCGTTCGATTATCCTGCCATAAAACCTGTTATTTGAAGCGTCAACATTTGAATTTGTAAAGAGCGTGTTAGTCAGCACGGGCTTTGCTGTTTACGGTCACTGGACTTGCTGCTCGGGATGGAGAGGAAGATCGCCGAATAAAGGCTTGGATTTGGGTCTGTTCCTCGCAGTCGTATGGATTTGGAAGATCTGGTTGTTTTTGGTGTATTTTATAGTTCTATTAATTTGTCAGTCACAGCACGTCGGAGAAAACGCCTTTTGTGGCCCATGGCAAACAAAGTAAACATTACATGACAAGTAAAGGTTAAACGATTGCAGAAATTTTATTTATTTTAAGGTTTAAAGTGAAGTCGTTTAACATTATGGAGGCCTATTCTTGGAAACGAGCTGGCAGCAGAAATCACACAACAAAACGAAATGTTATCATTTCATATTAAGTAAATGAGTAAGCAATTTAATAATGCAATTGAAAACAAGGTAATTCATATGACAACTAAAAACAACTAATAATTAAATTAATGCTGCGATTTCAATATTCATAAGGATTCATTTTTAGGTATCGTCAATACGTCAGTTTTGTACTTTTAAATGCTGAAAATACGCAAGTATTTGTACATTTAGATGCCGAAAATACGTCAGTGTTGTACGTTTGAGTCCCTGTAAAAACGCCTGTAAAGTAAATGTACGTTTTATAGAACCACATTTTACGTAAAATACATACGAATTATCATGAGATCACGTTGGAAATGCATATTTGGTTAGGCCCCTGGGCCAGCTGTGAGCCAGTGTGTCCGTGCCGAGGGGAGCCTTGGTCAGGAAATACCACAGCCGGCAATGGGTGGATTCTGGTGAGGCAAACAGATCTATCTGTGCCTGGCCGAATCGACTAAAAATCAGCTGGACTGTCTGGGGGTGAAGCCTCCACTCACATCGGAGTGTGACCTGTCGTGAGAGGGAGTCTGCTACACAATTGAGGTCGCCTGGAATTTGAGTGGCAGGCAGAGACTTGAGTCTGTGCTGGCTCCATAGTAAGAGATGGCGGGGGAGTTGTGACATGCGACAGGAGTTGATGTGTGGTTGATGTACGCAACCGTTGTTGTGTTGTCCGTCAGGATCAACGATCAATGGTCATTGCCTTGGATTAACGGTCGAAACCTCCTCGAGGCCAAAATCACCATCAACAACTACAGGCAGTTGATATGCCAATGCAGCCGGGGGCCAGTCCAGACCCAGGAGGCTGCACGCCCATTGCAAACAGCACCCCAACCTGTCTTGGAAGCATCTGTTATAACAACTATCTTCCTGGACACCAGTTTTAAGGGCACTCCTGCCCATAGAAAGCAGATGTCCTTCCCAGGGCGGAAAGTGCGATGACACTCTGGTGTGATTCTTCCTGTTTGTTGCTGCCGTGTGTTTTGAGTTTGAGCTCAGTCAAGTTAATTCTTTATCGTCTATTTTTATCTTAAAATCAATTTTATACACCATCATTTTCGTTTCTATACCGTGTGAATACAGGTGCATCTCAATAAATTAGAATGTCGTTGAAAAGTTCATTTATTTCAGTAATTCAACTCAAATTGTGAAACTCGTGTATGAAATAAATCCAATGCACACAGACTGAAGTAGTTTAAGTATTTGGTTCTTTCAATTGTGATGATTTTGGCTCACATTTAACAAAAACCCACCAATTCACTATCTCAACAAATTAGAATATGGTGACATGCCAATCAGCTAATCAACTCAAAACACCTGCAAAGGTTTCCTGAGCCTTCAAAATAGTCTCTCAGTTTGGTTCACTAGGCTACACAATCATGGGGAAGACTGCTGATCTGACAGTTGTCCAGAAGACAATCACGATGACCTCTCCCCCTCCGCCGCCTCCGGTCTTCGAGATCTCCACCCGTAACCGCTTTGCTCCCCTCCGCGAGACGGAACGCGATGCTGTGATCATCGGAGACTCCGGCACGTCCGTGCTACATTAGCCGATCTGCACAGATACCTGCGATCCTGAAGGGCGACGAGAGCCCCGGAGCGGTTAACTGGGGTTAACGACACCAAGCTGCGACAGATGGAGACACTGAAGAGGGACTTCAGGAGCCTGATCGAGACGGTGCGCAGCACATCACCGGT
>NW_015548189.1:265091-265399 GCF_001515605.1 Sinocyclocheilus anshuiensis
AATTATAACTATAAATTATATATAATTTATATAATTATAAATTATATAATTTGCGCTCCATATGACTAGTAAGTCAAATCTCAAATAACTGCCATGATGACTTTTGTTCTACCCGCTACCCGCTTAGAAGTACTTGCACTGTCCAAACTATACAGACTGTGTCTGTTCCCCGAATAGTGAGGTCAAAGGTCAAAATTAATGCAGGATCTAGAAAAAATCTGATTGTGATTAAACCAGAAAAATTTAAAATAAATGAACAAAAACAATTTTTAAAGTTTGGGCTCCTAAACATTAGATCACTCTCACCC
>NW_015548189.1:268236-269104 GCF_001515605.1 Sinocyclocheilus anshuiensis
TCAGGACCGCTTCCCACGTATCGACGAGGACATGAAAGGTTCAGTAGGCTTTTTGCTTTAAATGAATGGTTATTGTCATGGTGTAAAGAACAGAAACTGCTCTTTGTTAATAATTGGAATATTTTCTGGGAGCGTCCTAGGCTTTTTTGTGCTGATGGCCTGCACCCCAGCAGAGTCGGAGCGGAACACCTGTCGGACAACATCTCCAGGACACTGCGCTCCATATGACTAGTAAGTCAAATCTCAAATAACTGCCATGATGACTTTTGTTCTACCCGCTTAAATGAGAGAAGTACTTGCACTGTCCAAACTATACAGACTGTGTCTGTTCCCCGAATAGTGAGGTCAAAATATAAATTTAATGCAGGATCTAGAAAAAATCTGATTGTGATTAAACCAGAAAAATTTAAAATAAATGAACAAAAACTATTTTTAAAGTTTGGGCTCCTAAACAATAGATCACTTGCACCCAAAGCAGTTAATGTAAATGAAATGATCACAGATAATAGTTTTTATGTACTTGTGTACTCTTATGGACTCTATTGGTCTAAATGAGTCTACTCCACCAAGCTACTGTTATAAGCATGAGCCCCGTCAGACTGGTCGTGGCAGCGGTGTTGCAACAATATATAGTGATATTCTCAATGTTACTCAGAAGACATGATACAGGTTTAAATCATTCAAAATACTTCTCTTTAATATTACACTATCAGATATGCAAAAGAAATCTATCGTATCTCTTGCTCTGGCTACTGTGTATAGACCACCAGGGCCGTATACAGATTTCCTAAAAGAATTTGCAGATTTCCTCTCAGACCTATTGGTTACTGTTGATAAAGCGCTAATTGTCGGAGATTTTAATATTCAC
>NW_015548189.1:272991-273262 GCF_001515605.1 Sinocyclocheilus anshuiensis
ACTTACCTATAAGGCCCTTAATGGGTTAGCTCCTGCGTACCTAACTAGTCTTCTACCACGCTACAATCTATCATGCTCCCTAAGGTCGCAAAACTCTGGACTTTTGGTAGAACCAAGGATAGCAAAGTCCACTAAAGGAGGTAGAGCTTTTTCGCATTTGGCTCCCAAACTCTGGAATAGCCTTCCTGATAACGTTCGGGGTTCAGACACTCTCTCTCTGTTTAAATCTAGATTAAAGACACATCTCTTTGGCCAAGCATTCAAATAATGC
>NW_015548189.1:273289-273434 GCF_001515605.1 Sinocyclocheilus anshuiensis
CTTTCTGAAACGTCTTTTTTTACAAAGCTCATTGGTCTGAAAAGCGAGTTGTGCTCTGATTGGCCAGCTATCCAGAATACCTCAAGCGTGTGATGGAAATGTTATAAACGAGGCATTTGTTGCATCCAGTGGGGACATAATTACG
>NW_015548189.1:273590-273821 GCF_001515605.1 Sinocyclocheilus anshuiensis
CTCGCCGCATAAACAGAAAACCATGTCTGCATATGTGATCGGAGAAATGACAAACAACAAGTTCTACTCTACACTGCCCAAAAAACTCGCGTTTGAATCGTCAGTGGCAAATTCTTTAAATATAAAAATATATACACTTACAGTCTGTGAGTCATAACAGTCGGCATTGTAGTCTACTCTACCAGGATCAGGAAACAGTCCTCCATAAAATGCGCTGGACACATCTGAATA
>NW_015548189.1:275914-279384 GCF_001515605.1 Sinocyclocheilus anshuiensis
GAACCACCGACTCTGGGCGGGTCACTGGTGTGAAGCCTTTTTAAGGTCTCGGAAGATTCCCGCCTCTCAAGGTGGCTTGTCCAATGAGAAAGGCTTGAAATCCCAAGCGGGCGGTTGCAACTGCTGGAGGGTTTTATGACCCTTTGTCTCTAAGCATGGTATTTCGCATATGTAATTCGCTTGGGTGTCGACGAAAGATTACTAAAAGTTCTTAGAACCCTAATATGTTGCATAGGTATAAACATACAATATACACTCTCAATTAGATCATCCGAATACGAATTAATAGAGACCAAACACGGTATATGTAAGGTTACATGAATGAGTGGTTCTATCATAAGCATGAATAAAATAGTCTACAATACAACAGATAATATACAAGACAGCAATAATATACACCATGACCTGAAGGATATGTGTGTTCATTCAAAGAAAGGTTTTCCTATGAATTAGTTAGTAGAAAAGTCCACTTCTACTGTGCCTTGTGCCTCTTGCGATGGAACATGCAGTGATTTTCCCTGCTTCGCATTCCATTAGGTCGTAAATGTATCTGGTGTCAGCTTTGCCATGGTAACCATGTGAACGTTTGTTAATCTAATGAATAATTGATTTGTTAAATCAAATGAAAAATGGTGTGTCTGATTGGTCCAGACGCTACAGCAGCTACACTAATTATGTCTCTATTTGTTTCTCTGTTTCTGCCACAGGATTGACATACTGAAGCGATATCCAATGTTGAGGAGATCGAGAGGTGAATGAGTACCGCTTCTCACAGAGAGACGCTGCATTCGGCTCCGAAAAACAGAACGAGTAAGTAAATGCCACGTTGGCCTATTTATACCCAGATGTCTGCAGCGTGGTCAGCTATGCAAATTTTGCTCGCCAATTTCATTAGCCTTTTCTCAATGATGTCAGAGGTGTCTGGACTCCCAAGAGTGACCCCTAGTGTCGGAACTTTAACACAACATGGAAGTGACCAACTGAAAGGGAACTTATGTTGGCCTTCCCAGTTTTATGTAACATAGCCAGGTGAACGTCAGACAGTGTAGTATATATATTTTTTTCATATGCGTATTTTAGCCACCTGTATAAATCAAATACAATTACTTTATATTTTGTTTCCTACAAATATTATGCAATAGGCGTTGTTGTTTTTGCAAGGAAAAAAAAAACTATGCCTGAGTAGGGATGGGTACCGAAACCCGGTATTTAATCGGTCCCGGGGCTAAATTATGAAAGACCAGAGTATCGATAAGCTCTGACGTTAACGGTTCTGCTATCGGTACTGGAGAAATTAATAAAACACACATACATTTATTATTGCTATATATGATGTTTTATTAACAAGGTTCGGGAGGAGCAAGATCAGATAATCAATCAGTCTGGCCCAGGTGGAGCTCGTCAGCTAATCACCTTAACAAGCACATACGTGTATATATACAGCCAATTTACCTCAGTTCCACAAAAGTTTTCCAGCATTCAGTTTTGCTCTTTAGCCATTATATCACAGACTCAATTTTTTCCGTACGACAACGAGACCTGTACTGGGGATCTTTCATATACTCCGTCACAATCTGCTGGCCCTAGGCTCACTCCTTTTCCGCCAGTCACCGCCGCCGAGCTTCATCGCGGCCGTCGCTCTGCTCGACCAGCCACACGCTCTCCACAACACCGAGGCTTAACCTCGCCTCCACCGGCGAGACTTCCAACTTCCCCGACATCCTCGTATTATTCGGCCATGCCAATATATCCTCAGATCGGAAAGTGGATAGTATTTAAGGCGGAAGCAAATGCTGATTTTTTTCCCGACTAACCATTCTCACGGAGGGTAAACAAAGCTGATCTGTATGATCTATTCTTCATCCTGCAAATCAGCCAAGGCAGCCAATAGATCGAGCAAAGCCTCGAACTCGCCCACTTGACACTATCATTGTCCCTGCTCTCAAGACCCCTGCTCACAAGACCCGGCTCTCCTCGAGCTTTGGGTCGCAGCGGCAGGTCTTAAACGAGCCTGGGCCGCGCCCCAGTTTTTCACTGCAGCAAAACCTCATTCGCTTCCCGCTTCGGCTCAACTTTTCACCGAGGCTCTTCCGGCCTCAGCGCCACATGTAGCCGGGCCTCCAAGACTGCCTCCGCTAGCACCACAGGCCTTGTTGCAATAATATTAAGTAAAGTCACTAAAGGTAGGTCGTTTGTTGTTAAAGGACGTGATGACATTATGGATGTTGATGTCTGCAGAATTTTTTCCCCGAATATCACAAGACCCTGTGGCCTACAGCTACAGCATCTGAAACAAGCGCAAAGCTGCTTACGCTTGCAACACCTGCCCTCACATCTCAGTCTTTCTTCCTGTCACTTCTAATCCTGTTTCCTTTTCAGTGGCCTCCAGCTCCTATAGCACACACTAGCGTGAGGCTGCATCTGCAAACTGTGCAGGCTGCACAGGCTCTCCAGCATTTCCCCCCCGAATATCACAAGCCCCGTGGCCTACAGCTACAGCAGCTGAAACAAGCACAAAGCTGCTTACGCTTGCAACATATGCCCTCACATCTCAGTCTTTCCTCCTGTTACTTGTAATCCTTTTTTCTTTTCAGTGGCCTTCAGCTCCTATAGCACACTAGCGTGAGGCTGCCTCTGCTAGCGGAGCAGGCTGTACAGGCTCTACAGGATGTCACAAACCCCACTCCCTTCCCGTGGCCTACAGCAGCTGAAGGAAGCGTGAGGCTGCCTCCGCTTGCAACTCAGGCCCACACACCTCAGGCTTTTCCTCCCGTTTCTAATGACCCTTTTTTTCTTTTTAGTGGCCTCCAGCTCCCATAGCAGACACTAATCCGGAAGCCAATTTAAACGTCAGGCTGCCTCGGCTGACAATTGCAGCCCATGTACCTCTTCCTCATAGCTCCCTACTTCATTCAAAATTACGTTGTCTTCCAGATCAAGTTCCGGCTCCCCTCGAGCTTCAAGAGCCGTCAAGAAGCCTAGGCCGCACCCCAGACTCGGCTGCTCCTCACACTGCACTGCC
This sequence comes from Sinocyclocheilus anshuiensis, assembly GCF_001515605.1. Classification (NCBI taxonomy): domain Eukaryota; kingdom Metazoa; phylum Chordata; class Actinopteri; order Cypriniformes; family Cyprinidae; genus Sinocyclocheilus; species Sinocyclocheilus anshuiensis. Next base: position 278,937 of record NW_015548189.1, read on the forward strand.
TCACTCCTCTTCTCAACCAATCACTGAGGCGCCTTCAGCTACAGCGCCGCACGCAACGTTGCCTGCTGGCGTGGCTTCCCAAAATCCTATCCTTCCCCCTCCTTCCTTCTACCTCCTGCGGCAGACGTTAGCGTGAGGCTGCCTCCGCTAGCCATTCAAGCTCAGCCACCTTACTCTTACCCTTCCGCTACTCCTTTTTCCTATCAATGGCCAGCAGCCCCTGCTGCAGACGTCCAAGCAGGGCAGCATCAGCCAGCAACGCAAGCTTACTGGCCTCCTCCCTCATTTCCTTCTACCTCTTCCTACGTGCTTCCCTAAGCACCAGAGGCTAATCCGTGCGTGAGGCTGCCTCCGCAAAAGGTTACGGCCCCTCCTTATTTTTCCTTCTAACCCTTCTCTCCAATCTAAACCTCAGTACACTTCATTCACAGCAGTCCCACCACTTACC
>NW_015548189.1:286979-292639 GCF_001515605.1 Sinocyclocheilus anshuiensis
GCGGCAGACGTTAGCGTGAGGCTGCCTCCGCTAGCCATTCAAGCTCAGCCACCTTACTCTTACCCTTCCGCTACTCCTTTTTCCTATCAATGGCCAGCAACCCCTGCTGCAGACGTCCAAGCACGGCAGCATCAGCCAGCAACGCAAGCTTACTGGCCTCCTCCCTCATTTCCTTCTACCTCTTCCTACGTGCTTCCCTAAGCACCAGAAGCTAATCAGTGCTTGAGGCTGCCTCCGCAAAAGGTTACGGCCCCTCCTTATTTTTCCTTCTAACCCTTCTCTCCAATCTAAACCTCAGTACACTTCATTCACAGCAGTCCCACCACTTACCCCACCGAATGTTGCAGCTCAGGAACCACCCCCTGTGCCTAATACCATCAAGTCTCAGATTCTCGCAGAAATTCAGAGCGCTGGCTCCGGAGGCGGACCCATCGCCAACCCCAGTACCTCACTGTTCGCAACTCGTATTCCCATAACGCATCCCTTAAAACCCCCTCAACGCGTCACTCGGTTCGATCCTCCAAGATTCTTGCGCTTCAGTGCCCTGCTTAATTTGATACTACCGCTGCAGTGCCCTGCTCATTTGATACTGCCACTGCAGTGCCCTGCTCATTTGATACTGCCGCCGCCGTGCCCTGCTCATTTAATACAGCCGCCACAGTGCCCTGCTCATCTGATACTGCCGCCGCAGTGCCCTGCTTAATTCGATGCCACCGCCGCAGTGCCCCGCTTAATTTGATATCGCCGCCGCAGTGCCCTGCTCATTTGATGCTGCCGCTGCAGTGCCCCGTTTAATTTGATACTGCCGCTGCAGTGCCCTGCTCAGTTGATACTGCCGCCGCAGTGCCCTGCTCAGTTGATACTGCCGCCGCAGTGCCCTGCTCAGTTGATACTGCCGCCGCAGTGCCCTGCTCAGTTGATACTGCCGCCGTCGAGCCCCATTTGCTTTTTCCGGATCGGACAGGGCTCTCCCTTCCGGTGCAGCAGAGCCGCAGATCCCTTCGGTCGTAGTGAGAGCCCTCCATCCGACGCTTTAAACCACGCCACGTATTCAGCTGCAAGAGGGACTCTCCCTTCCGGTGCAGCAGAGCCGCAGCTCCCTTCGGATGCAGCGAGAGTCCCTCACCTGGCCTTCCATCGTGCTTGGGGGCTACTTAGTTTTCTCTCCGGCTGCTGTCTTATGCCATTAGCTTCTTTTGGGGAATTCTCTGGGTTCGGGCTTTAACCCGAGCTTGGAGCCCTCCCTTTGGACAGCACGCCAAATATGCTACTAAATGCTTAATCACATTATATGTTAGTGTGAACTCGTGAAATACATTATCTTGCAATTTCTATCTCACCAGAGTCGCCAGCTGTTTTTCAAACATTTGTCTATGCGACAAATGCGATGCATTTTTGCAATTCAGAAGCAAGATCGCGCCCACGTTTTATTAAGCTAATTTTATTTTTTTATTTCGATTTTGGCTTCAAAGGATTATACAAAAGAAGACATGAGGTAAAGCTATTAAAAACCAGCTGCGTTTCGTATTGCGCAACTTCTTCCCCTTCACAGCGGTGCGCATTCGTTCCTCTCTAAAACCCAAACTTAACGTCAGAATCAGCTCAGTCGGTGATTGTTGTAAACCTTAACGATACCCATCCCTATGAGGTGTTTCAGACTTTTCTTGCAGGAGCTGTTTCTAGCATTCACAAAAATGTGCTTTTCAAGTGGATACATCAACTGGGCAGTGTGCAATCACTTAAATAAGAGGTGCAAGTGATTTTACCTTGTGTGAACATGCACACATATATCTGTCATTGTGATTAAACTTTAACGAGGGACTTGTGACTAGAGGCACTAGAGAATATAGGTGGACATGCACAACTATGTCTCACACATCCACTCAGATCCACTCAAATTTCTGTAACAGAAGTAAAAGCTAATCAAAACCTTAGTCACTCCCAGTCACTCTCCATGTTGTGAATAATACAATTTTAAAAATGGCATTCATTACTAAATTAGACAGTTCTGCTCTGCTGCTACATTGCATCTCATTGACTGCTAGAGGGAAGGATGTTTTCTAGGGGGCTGCTGTAACAGAAAATCTGCGATTGAAAATGAAGCTGCATGGTGGATACAGAACAGATACTGCAGGGAAATATCCGAACATTGAGATATTAGTAAGTGATAGGCCCCATGATAAAAAAAAGGCCCACAAAGTTACAGAATGCTAATTTCAGAATCATATGATTGGTATTCCTGTTGGAGTGTGAAAATACTGCTTCAGATTCAGAGAGGGAACAGTCCATTTCTGACACTCCACTGAAGACCAGGGACTCCAAAATCTTTACATGAAGGTCTCTTAGGGAACAATTTAAATAGGCTGTACTGTATATGCAGGTCAACGGCAAGGGAAAAGTTTACTAAAAGCTGTTGGTGGCCATTAGTAGCCATACATACCATAAATGAGTCAATGACTGGAACACAACCACTCTAAATCATTAGATGTGCAACATCAATCAGAAACAGGAGAGGAACATAATCAATGCGGAATGTCTTTGTGCCTTATGTGCGTGCCTGTAAAATGTGAAATATGTAAAAATGCAAAGCAGTGTATTCATTTTTAAGTTTCATGATCAGGCACTGCTCAGTCTCAAAAACACGGCAAGTCTCCAGAGCAAGATAGAAGGGTATCAGCTCATTTTTCCAACATGAAATGTATTATGAAGGAATGACGCAGATGAGACCTCGGCAGATTCCCTTCTGACCCCAGGATCACTACCCAGAACAGAGAAGTTAACTCCTTATTAAAACCCTTAAATCATCTGAGATCATTACAGAAGGGCTTTCTTTCAGCACGACTTCTAGGTCTATCATGTCAAATATCTTTTTTATATTACACTTTGTGACGAGTGGGGGCGGGGCCGATAGCCATGGGAACGGAGCGAGGCCGGTGGAGTAATTGATAATGAGCGACACCTGCACCACTCACAGGTCTCGAGTCCCACAGAGGAGCTCCGAAAGGATAAAAGAAGGAGACAGTGCAGCACCACACGACAGTGAAAGACGAGAGAGGACCAGGCCTGGATTTTATTTTGTGTTTTGTGTGCGGTAGTCGTCCGTGAGGGGCTGCCGCTTTACTTTCATTTTGTGTTTGTTTATTTTATTAAAGTTTTCTTTAAATGTTCGCCGGTTCCCGCCACCTTCTTCCCAAACTACGAACGTTGTTATACACTTATATGACATTTATATTTTTTATATTACACTCTTTTACTATTTCTAACAAATATCTGCTGTGATGTCCATGTAGTAATGACCATGAGCTTGTAACAGAGTAGCTGGTGAATAAACCATTGAAACTGAAACCTCAACAATGTAATTTGCAATAGAGCTTGTTTGACTCAGGCTGAAAACTCACATTTGTTCCCACAGGTCACTCCTTGACAATCAGTATACCATCTGCCCCCCATTAGGATGTACTGTTACCTCCATAAGGAACTGATTCATGCACTTCACTGCACTTTTGGATAATGGAAGATAATTTTAAGGGTCCAACTAGAGCAGTTGTCCTTATGTTCACATCACTGTTTCTGTCAGCTCTTATAGATTATGATCCTGTATGATGGTCTATAGCACATTAGTATATTTTTGTTACTAATTGCAAGCCAGTTTAGATAGATATAAACAGATTGTTATAGTCTCAGTTACAAAACATCATAGGAAAAGTATACAGTATTGTCTAAATTACAACACCTTTTGGTAACATTTCACAATAGAGTTCAGCTTGTTAAAATTACTTAAAGGCAGGGTAGGTGTTTTGGTTCAAAAACATTTTTTGTTATGCTGGTTGAAAGTCTCTTCATATCCTGATAGCAATAAGTTAAGTTTTTTAATGTATATGTATTTATATTGTCTTTGGAAGGTAGGACCATAAAATCATCCAATCATATCCCTCGGTCTGAGAGAATGAGACATGACGGATAAAGGGATAGTTTACTTAAAAATAAAACTTCTGTTATCATTTACTCACCCACAAGGTTTTTTTTTTTTTTTAATCTGTATGAGTTTCTTTTTTCTGTTTAACACAAAATAAATATTTTTGAAATATTTTGATATTGTTTTCCATACTATGGGAGTCAATGGGGACCAGCAACTGTTTGGCTACTTGGTTTCTCTTCAAAATATATTCTTTTATTTTCCATAGAACAAAGAAAGTCATAGAGGTTTGGAATGATATGAGGGTAAATAATTTTCATTTTATGGGTGAACTATCCCTTTAATTATATGTCAGGAACTAACAATCAACACTACTTTTACAGCCTTTATTAAACGTTTCCTGGGCACACTTATTTTACACTTTATACTGCAGGACTTGAAAATGAAAAACAAATATCAGCTACTTAGTTATTTAATCAAGAGTCAGGCCTAATCAGTGGTTGTTAACGAACTGCATGTAATTATTTCACTCATCTAAATGCCTGTAACATATCTCCATTGTGGTTGTCATAGTGAGAGGTCTTCTTGTGCAGACAGTACATTGCTGCGTTTTGTTCATTCAAAACAACCATTTCCCAATGCTCACACAAAGCTTTCTTCACACAAATGTACTGTATATAATGAATGGACATTAAAGAATGCAGAAACAACCATTTACTTTTTAAATCAATAAGTGAAGAAAAATACTTCATGACAGGTCACCGGGAGATACATTTGCTCTGTTTGCTCACATTCTCTATAATAAAAGGATGTTAAATTATTTTTTTTTTCATAGAAACCAAAGATACATCAATATTTACTCTCAGCCTTTATGAACTTACTAATGGAATTATTAAAAACCAAAGACTGACACTTCAGCAGGCCATGATATATACTGTATAGGAAATACTCCTACATCAAACACCCAGCATCCTTTCTTATTGAAGGCATAATTAAATACTAAACATAATTCAAGAAGAGAATGCCTCCAGAATAGCACAGTGACGTCATGAAACCCACCCACACGCGTGAAATCAGAGCGATGAAAAACTTGAGCCAAGATGTTTTCTATATACTGATGAACAAAAAGTGTTTTTCTCTTTCCCACAAACACACACACACACCAGGCACACAAAGATATAGCAATCATTGGCAATCATTACCACAGCATAAGGATAAGTCATTCAAGCCAAAAAGTTATCAAGACAAACCCTTGTCTGTCTCACCACAAGGTCAGAAACACTGTGTGGGAGCAGCAAATTAATTAAATTAAATTAAAAATTGCAAGTATTAATTTTTTTAATTCACATTATATATTCACAATAACCAATTTTTTTATATATACTTCACGTGTGCTCTCAGAAAAAACAACTAATTGTTTGCCTTGAAAACACATTATTCAGAAGGTATACTGGCCTTTAGTACTGAACCATTATTAGCAAGACCGGCTTCCAAGAATGCCATTTGTAAAGCCTTGGCTGACAATAAGCATAAAACAGTGGTTAACAGTAAAAAAATATATATATAAAAAAAAAAGATATATATATATTCTTCTTTTTTTTTTACTGTTGACCACTGTTTTATGCTAATCAAGACTTCTCAAAAACACATGGCTGAAGAGGAATGTACATTTGAAATGAAATGTGTGTGTGTGTGTGTGTGTGTGTGTGTGTGTGTGTGTGTGTGTGTGTGTGTGTGTGCGTTT
>NW_015548189.1:292676-301143 GCF_001515605.1 Sinocyclocheilus anshuiensis
AATGACAAAGGTATGACATAGGTATTACAAGGAGAAGGTGACTTTTCAGGACATTACCCCATGTCCCCACTTTTCAAAACGCTTATAAATCACACAGAATGGAATGTATTGAAAATCTGAAATAGCACAAAGTTTCCTGTAAGGGGTAGGTTTAGGGGTAGGGTTGGTGTAGGGCAATAGAATATACGGTCTGTACATGGGATGTCCCCACTTTTCACAAAAACAAACCTGTGTGTGTGTGTGTGTACCTGGTATTTATCACGTTATGGGGACCAAATGTCCCCACAAGGATAGTAATACTAGTACATTTTGACCTTGTGGGGACATTTTTTAGGTCCCCATGAGGAAACAAGCTTATAAATCATACAGAATGAGTTTTTTTGAGAAAGTAAAAATGCACAAAGTTTCCTGTAAGGGGTAGGTTTAGGGGTAGGGTTGGTGTAGGGCAATAGCACATACAGTTTGTACAGTATAAAAACCATTACGCCTATGGAATGTCCCCATAAAACATGGAAACACAACATATGTGTGTGTGTGTTGCATTTTAAATGTACATTCCTCTTCAGCCATGTGTTTTTGAGAAGTCTTGATTTGTACTTACCAGACAGTGACCCTTTCAGCTGATTTTGAAGTATGATCACACTTCAAGCTGTGATTAACTGCTGTCCTGTGGTGCTGCATCATTACCATAATAATTTGTTCAGCTACAAAAAAAAAAAAGCACACTGCCAACCGACATAATCAACTGCACTTCTGATATGTTCTGATCCCACTTAACCCTCTGTTTTAGCATAACATTTCAGCATGATGACTGGACAATGGTTTATTGTGTCTCATTAGTTTTAATCTTCCTGACACTGGCCTTTGGTAGTAATCACAGGTCAGTTTTGTCACCTTGCTGGTATTTTTTGAAGTCAGGGTTTGGGGAAGCAAAAGGAAATCGTGTCAGAATTGGTATTTTATCTAATTTAATTAACACCTCACCACTTAACAGAAGTGATTTAGCAGAATAGAGGCCAAATGTGCCATTATGTCAGACTGTCCAGCACATTTTCACACCCTCCTCCCCCTCCTCTTCTGGTCGTCAATTAGTCACAATTCATGGTATTTCCTCTTGGGGCACCATAGTCCATCTGTGGATCATCACATCTCCTACTGTGCTTTAATCTCAAGGTTAAATGTGCTGGAAGGAAGCTTGTACATGGATTTTTACATGATGATCTAAGTGTATTTTAATATGGTCAGAAAGAATCTTGGTCCTCTTAGCATAAGATTTGCAATGCAATTTGGATAATGTCCAGTAATACTTAGTCTATAAAATTGTGTTATTTATTGGATTCGGTGTAGTCCTAGTTGGACAAGTAATGACAGCTGGAAGTTAGATCTCACACAGGTGTTGATTTAGCCAAAAATCCTGCTTACATTAATAAAATAGAGCAAACTTTTTATGCTATAAGACATATGCCAGGGATAATGGGCATTAGAGGAAATGCATTTGAGCTTGTCCGCAGTGGTATACTTTGCCTTTATGAGGTACAATCTATCAATAATTGCATTCACCTGCACAGTATCTAACTCTCTGTGCCAAGTTTACATGAAACAATACATAAAAGGCTATTTGAAGGAAAAAAAAAAATATGTACACCATCACCTAATTTGGAGCAAACCCACAGTAGCAATACCAAAAACAATAGGCCAACTTCACAAAAATAAGAAAACTGACACTAATGTGTTTACATGGCATTTTAAAAAGGACAAATTGTTGTATAGTTTCACTGAAATCGAACTTTATGTTTCACCCAGAGTCGGTTCTCACTTCATCCAAAGCAGAATATTCACCTTTTGTTGGCAGTGAATTACGTAACCAAAATTTCTTAATTTCATATAAGGAAATTAAAGATCTGGAAGTTCAGATAAAATAGCACAGTTAGGTGCCATGGCGTTGGGTGGACAAAAACTGTTGCTGGGTTTGAAAGAGGAAAAGAAAGAGAAAATTGTTGGCAAGTTAACAAAATATCCTTGTTTTTAACAAAACTATAAGAGGTTAATGGTCCTCTGGGGTTCATGAAAATTTACCTTGATAGATTACTTAAATTATTCTGTACTGACTGTTTAAAGAGCTTTTACATATGAGTCAAGATAACAGCCTTCAGTGTGGGAAGTGACAACCAAATGAGGCACATTTGAATGAGATACTGAAAATTAGATCTTTTATATGACAGAATGACTTTATGTTTGTTTTAAACGGCTGTGTGGCACAATGGCATGTCATAGGCACACTAAGTGTCCAGATATTTTGAAAATACATAAAAAGGCTTCTGGCTTATACATATTTCTATTTTATTGCCCTAACATTGCTCACTCACCAAACCTCAGGAGGTTTACACCTTCTGTGCTTTGATGTAACAGAAATACACCTGATATTGATATTGACTCTTGTTCAGTAAATGCTTTGTGTTTGCAGCACTGCTAAGCCTTGCTCTCTTTTAGCATGTTACATTCAACTTTCTCACCACAATAATTAGTGAAAATCTGCATCAGCTTGTACAGGAAAGTGCCATAACATACTTTGTGAAAGTTTGAGTCATCAGGCTTGATCTAATGGTTTTTTTTTTTTTTTTCAGTGTTCAGATGATTCCTTTCCAGAGGTGGGTAGATTATCCAAAACTGAACTCAAATAAAAGTAAAAGTAATAATCTTTTCACATGTGCTCGCACTCATGACCACTACTGAACATCTGAACATAAACAATGAATCAAACACATATTGACCAACCTTCAATCTGTTCTCCAAAATGTAATCAAATGTATATTTCTGTAAGCATGTGTAACTGTGTCTTAGCAATGGCATTCCTTTTTCAGATGAACAGGTTGCCCGCAAATGCGCAATACTCAGATAATACGGATTGGCAGGTTTTTATTTCGTACTTCAATGGTAGGTTAGTTAATGTAGAAATTAAGGTACATTATATGTCTAAATACCTGGTAATGTCTGTGGTATTGTGTACTTTTTAGCATAATAACCTATTTGATTGTAAAATGTATACTTGTATGAAAAGAAATCGAATGCATACCTGTGGAAACTTTCACAGACAGCACACACAGTGTTCAACTAATAAAGATCTTATTCTGTGGCAAACAATAGGATGCATTTGCATATTTGTGACTCTGGACCAAAAAATTCGCTGGGGTATATTTTTAGCAATAGCCAAAATAAAAACATTGTATGGTTCAAAATTATCAATTTTTCTTTTATGCCAAAAATCATTAGGTTAAGTAAAGATCATGTTCCATTGAGATATTTTGTAAATTTCCTACCGTAAATATATCAAAACTTAATTTTTGATTAGTAATATGCATTGCTAAGAACTTCATTTGGACAACTTTAAAGGCGATTTTCTCAATATTTTGATTTTTTTGCACCCTCGGATTCCAGATTTTCAAATAGTTGTATCTCGGCCAAATATTTTCCTATCCTAACAAACCATACATCAATGGAAAGCTTATTTATTCAGCTTTCAGATTATGTATAAATCTCAATTTCGAAAAATTGACCCTTATGACTGGTTTTGTGGTCCAGGGTCACATTTGGTTTCAGTTGACTGTATGTTCAGGGCCACTTCATCCAATGCTATTTATGCTCTCTGTGCTCTTACATTTCCTGTTACAACTTCTAGTGAGAAATCGCTCTGGATGATTTAGTGCCTGTAGGGAAATCAAGCGTAGCGTTAGGGCTGGCAGGTCACATCAGTCAAGACTGCATGAGCTGACTGTACGTTGATCCACATCTACCTATAGGAATACGACACCTACCACAGCATCCATATATACAAGGTCCATTCAGTATTATTCAGCAGCTTATCGCATTGCTCAGGAGCTAATTACCCTTCTCCATCCCCAGCTCCTCCTTTCATCCACAGTCAGGACTTGACCTTCTGATATTCCTCATTGGATCGTACTCCTTTATCTTGAATTATGTTGTTACATTAAATTGTCATTAAAAACATTAATGACATCTGGTTCTGTTCGGTTTACTCTAAAGGCAAAAGTATACTTCTGTTTTTACATGTACGCGAGGGTCACAATTTTTTTTTACGTATATGTGAGGGACACAAATTTTGTCACAGAATAGTATGTGCGTAAAGTACGCACACCATCGGATTTTTGTAACTGAGCGTACTTGGCCGCAGTCCGTTTTTCACAGTAGAAAATGAAGCTAAAGAGATGGAACAACAACAACATAATAGCAGAGACTGCAACAACGACAGATGTCTGCACTGACAAGGGCTTGTGTGAGAGGTTTATGAAAAAGCTGCAACTTTAGATTAAAAGACTATAAAGACATTTTTATTGGTCATAACTTTTGGAGAAAAATAACACAGACACTGAACAAAGATGACGCATTCTAGAGCACATTGTCGAGCGTCTGCAATCACAACACCTCAAATGGACTATACTTTGAAAGGCTATGCGTACGACTGTGCACATTATCACTGCTCAGAAGAGAACCCACCTCTGGTCCCATCTTTTTCCTTATTAGTCTTTGTAATGATGCACTTGTAAAATGGTGAGTTGCTGTTTAAAACATACCTTTTAGGCAAGGGTTTAGATACTCTGTGTTCAATAAACAAATTTCTTCTTTTTACCATATATAAAACAGCTGCTTTCAAGGTCCAAACATGTTGACTAGTCATGTCATGTCAATTATAATCACAACGCTTGCAAGGAGCGTTATTTTGATAATATGATCATTTTGATCATTTAAATCACGCACTTGATACTTCACAACTTCATCTCATTCATTCCATTCAACATTACTTTAAGCTTAAAGGGATAGTTCACCCAAAAATGAAAATGTGATGTTTATCTGCTTACCCCCAGGGCATCCAAGATGTAGGGTTTCATTTGGTTTTGTTCGTGTATGTTTTTTTTTTACTCTCAAAGCCGTGATTCCCATTCACCTCCATTATAAGACTGACAGACTGCAACGGTTTGTGTTAAAAATCTTCGCTTGTGTTCTACTGAAGAAACAAGGTCACCTACATCTTGGATGCCCTGGGGGTAAGCAGATAAACATCAAATTTTCATTTTTGGGTGAACTATCCCTTTAAAGATAATACAGTTCTATCATGACTACACTTGGAAGATTTTAGCATGGTAATGAATGTGATAATGTTAATGTATTTGGTCTTGGCAGAATAGATCTGCTACCCTGCTGAATTGCTGCTGCTGTTGGTTATTGCTGTTGTTGTAGATTATTGCTGCTGCTGCAAAGCAAGTACAGAAACTTGCTAATGCCAATACATACGCCGATACGGTGCTGTGGTTATTTAAGACATACTGTTGCTGCACAAATAGCATATATAATAACCCATAGCAGATCTATACAGGTGGAGCTGGGAAACGTGGAGGGTTTCAGAGGAACTCTAAAAGCCAGGGGCGTAGATTACGCGGGGGACGCAGGGGACGTGGGGGACGTGTCCCCCCCACTTTTAATATCACGTAAATTCCTCCCCCGCACTTTTTCGGGCAAGTGTGTTCGCATAGAGGTTTTCAAGAGCCGGTGTGAATAAATATAGATTTAAATTCAAAGAGACAGGATAGTCTGTGCATGATCTGATGTTTTATTCGGACCCAGAATAAGGCGAGATGAACATTGCGTAGCGCTAAACACTCCGTGCAGTGTATGTTTCATTCATACTCAAAGCCGGAGAGCGCTCTCGCGCAGAAAGTCCTATGAGGAAATTCCTAATATGGACAAAAGCGTCCAGCTATCGCTGTATGAAAACAGTTTTCAGAAAAACAGAAACGTTTGGAAACATGAAGACTTTAAACATATGATTGCGACAATATGGTTTATTTGTGTTTGTCAAGTCATCTCCAGGTAATGCTCTAGTGCAGGTTTTAAAGCCTGTCCTGGAGCACCGCCAGCTCTGCACATTTTGTATGTCTCCTTTATCAGTCACACCCAATTCAGGTCTTGCAGTCTCAACTAACGAGCTGATGAGTTGAATCAGGTGACAGAACTAACGACAGAACTTTCACACATGGGTATTTCGTGTGAGGAGACAAGGGAGGCAGTTTGGATAATGAACAGTACAAAAATAAAATGAATCAGATGTTACAAATTTTACAGGATTGAATAATGTAAAACACACTGTATACCTGCATCCTTCTTACCTTCATTGAGCTCCTGAGAAGTGGCATGAATGTGGCATGTTGCTCTGATTGTTCAATATCACATAATCATGTTCATAACAGGCGTGTAAAATAGTGAAACCAGATAGACTACAAAGTGAAATGAACTTTTAATAACTTGAAAAATGGAATGATCTGTGAGTAAACTAGTCTTTAGCATAGCCTATAAGTTAAGTGCACACGTGCCACCACACTTACAGTGCTTTTTTTCTGACTAATGATCCAATAAGAAGTCAGCTATTATGTTCTACTAGTCGAACAACAGATTTGTTCAGGTTTGAATGAAAGATACAGCATACGATATATTCTTGTTTTGTTATATTGAAGCTATTGCTTTTGAAGCAATCGTTGTGGGAAATCCAAAATGGCTGACTGTGTAATATAAATTAATAGATAGCAATCTCGGTTGTAATTATGAAATAATAGCATTCTATCATGCAAGGAGTTTCAAAAGAATTTAAAATAAATTAGCTAAAATAACTAACCATCAATATTCTGATATTTAGAACCTGAAAGATCTGTTTACAGTTTTTTACGATTGCTTAAGCACAATTTTGAAAACAGGGCCCGGTTTGTCAAAACACTAAACACAATTAACACAACCCTACACCAAAGTAGCACAACACTTCAGATCATTTGCAAAATGGAACACTTTTGTCAAAACTATACACAACTTTATAAAAACAATATTTTGTTACCATACGAAACACACACATTTCATATGACTTTAATCTTTTTGAACCAGTTACACACTGCTGTTGCTAACCTAAAACACTTTTAGCAAGTCTAATTCTCAGTGATTAGAGTACTGTAAATGAAGTACACAGAGAAAGTGCAACTATACAATAGTTCACCAAACACTACACAAGACCAATGCTGCAGACTGACGAAAATATCATTGATTTCTCTCCATATACCCAAATCAGTCAACATGGAGAATCACAACAAAACATGTCCCAGTTGTCATGCTACTACAGTAGTGTGCATAACACTGTTAGCTCAGCAAACAACAGACAAACGTAAAATACTGTATCCAGTACAGGTTACAATTACAGTAAATAACAACAACAACAAACATAAAAAATAATGACAATATTGTACAGAAAATACTACAGTAAACATACTATACATGATCTCTTCGCCTAGCTGGATCTGGCCAGAGAATTTCATCAACATCCACCCTCACTCTTCTTCTGACTCCTTCCATTTTGGTTGAAGGCAGGTGAACCTACCTGCTGCATTTTTATAGTGCTTAAACCTGATTGGTGTGTCTACAATTTAGCAATCATGTGTTTGTGCACCTGATGGCTGTGTTTAACAGATTGGCTCATAGGTGTGGTAATTTGACAGTCAGTGCTTTGGAATTGCAAGGAAGTGACATCATGATATACTTCTGTGTCTGATGTATACAAGTGTGTTTAGTGTTTTGCAAATCACTGTGTGTAATGTTTTGCAAATAGTGTGAAGCTGACAATGTGCTTACAGTTGTGCAAATCTAGCCTTGTGTTTTGCTCCTTGAGTGTAAGGTTTTGCTAATTGTTGGAAAAGTTTAATTTTAGTGTGTAAGCAATCGTAAAAAACTGTAAAACAAACATGAAATATTTATTTTAATTATTTGGTTGTGGGAGAGGGTTCTTCTACCTGTGCTGTATGTCTGAATGTTCTAGAAGCTCTGTAAATGTGATAACAATGAATTGATCACAACTGAGTTGTCAACTTGTCAGCTCTTGTCAGCTAATTATTAAAACAAGAATGGTGCATGATCATTTCATGTAGACTTGCTCACAATGCCAATCCAAACCACTGCAGTTTATGTAGATATACACTTTTGCATCCCTCTTACCAAAGCACCAAAAAAAGCTGGCCAAACTTAAAAAATGGCCACCTGCGAGAAGTACACCTGGGGTCAGGGGTTGGTCACTAATGTGTAGTCCATGGACAATTACTGCCTCCCATTTCCCGTCTCTCTCCATTTGAAAAACATTGTTTTTACACTCATGCAACATGGACCAGTATGTAAAATGGGCCTGTGAGTGGCATATGGGGTCATTATGTTTGGCCACATTATAGCAAATTGCTGGACCAAAGGGTGAATTTTACACAGAGAGAACAAAAGAGATGGAATGAAGCAACAAGAGTTGCAATACCAGATGAAAGGAAGAATAGGAAGAGAGAAGGTCAGAGAGAAATGTGAGGGCCAGTGAAGATGAATAGCTTGGCTCTCTAGGGCTTTCCAAGCCGTTAGTATGCAGTGGGCACCATGAAGCGTG
>NW_015548189.1:301304-306100 GCF_001515605.1 Sinocyclocheilus anshuiensis
TGTGTGTGTGTGTGTGTAAAAGGACTATTTGGCTGACAGCGAATCCTCCAAAACCGTCTCATTACTGAAGCGTCAATGAGTGTCCATCCATATGAAATATAGCCTTCTCTGCTTTATGTCTAAGGTAAAAATTCTGCATTGTTTTATTTCTTCTTCCAACTTTTAAATGTACACTATGTGAAAAAAGCTTTGAATCACTGTCAGAAGTGTAATGAGATCTTGATGGCTTGAATCTCAACTCAAAGTTATAAGGTATCTCTGCCAGTGTGGTCATGGTACAAATATCCTGCACTCTCAGAAATTAAGGTACAAAAGCTGTCACTGGGGCGGTACCTTTTCAAAAGGTACACTTTTGTTCCTATTAGGTTCTAATATGTACACTTTAAGTACTAATATGTACCTTTAATATACCAAAATGGACCCTTTAGGTACAAACATGTACCTTTTGAAAAGGTACCGCCCCAGTGACAGCTTTTGTACCTTTATTTCTGAGAGTGTGGTGTAAATTGAGCTGTAAATTCTGCTGTACTGAACTGAGCTGTTTATACAGTGAACATGCTTTGTGAATGAACCTTGAAGTTTTCTTCTATTATTTTTGAGGAGGTAAGTCAAAAGGTTTTCACTTGTTTATTTGAAAGAAGAGGAAAATTTTCAGAGGATTCTGTAAGTGTATAAATTTGTCTGTATTCTTCATTTGGTGTAGTGACATTGAATAATAAAGCAACTAATGGAACTTTACATCTGTTCATTTCCATCAAGGCCAGTATGAGTGATTCACTGCATCCAAAAACAACAACAGAGGGTACAAATGAGAGAAAGACAATTATTTAGAATATCCACAATGACAGGTAGTTATGGAATGTAAAAGTGAAAGGCTATCAAGAATTCAAATATTCTTTTGTTGGGAGTGCCTTTTTTCATTTAGATTGTTAGAATTGCTCTTTAAAATACTGTGAGATTGGACAGACCCAGTGACGGACCTCTAGCTTAATGTCTCCTGACACTGTAATCTGTCTTGTGATAAGATTTACAAGCCTTTCACATAAGCTCACCACATATACACTCACCTATGATATGACCGCGGTTTTGGAGATGGGCACCAGATATGGCTTATAAATGAAATGCTGCACACACAGAGATTCTATTCTTCACAAGACATTACTTTGACCTAATGTCTCTCCGGGATCAATCCTTACACAGTCTAGCCACAGAAATGGGCAGTGTGGAGACAGAATCTCATAACAGCTACAATGACAGTGTGTGCGAACTGGAGAGACTTGTTTACTTAGACTGACCCTCATAAAAACAGACCATCTCCCTTTGTGATCTAGCAATCTTTGCCATCCTTAACACAATTCTCTCTCTCTCTCTCTCTCTCTCTCTCTCTCTCTCCTCTGGAGTTTCCTCAATGGGAGACGTTTTTAAGAGATGAAACGAAATAATTGTTGGATGTTTGAGGACTAAGGGTTCAGACAGAGAGAATTGCTTAACTTCCCCTGGAAGCTCTATGCATCCGTCGTGCACACATAGTGGTAATTGCATGTGTTTCTGATTAGTCATATCTCAGTGTGAGATTTACCATTCACTTGGATGAATGTAACGTAAAAATGTATCTTTTTTTTTATTATTTAATCCGGATGTGCTTAAAATCCTCATATTCCTTCTAGCTCATTACCTGTCTGCGCACACATGAAGCTAATTAATAATCGCAAGGAAATTTGTTTTTGACAGGCAGATGTGAACCGTAAACCTGAGAGATAATAAGACAATTGAACAGAAAAGCTTGAGAAATGAGCCAAAAGAGGACACTGACCCCAATTATGGCTGCTACAATGGGAACAAGACAAAAATAAATAAATAAAAAATAAAAACTGTCGGTTAAAGTGAATCTTAACACAGGCCTGACTCACAGCCATAGTGCTCTTCCACATCTAAGGACACAAGTTTTGCCTTTGCTTGAACTTCAGTGTGCTAGTGCTGTTTTTAACTATACTTTGAAAGTATAATTACTTTAATTTTGTTAAAAGCATAATTTAACATACAATGACAGACAGGATGGAATATGCCATGTGTTGAGTTGTGAACATTTATCGTGAAAGTTCTAAATTGCCTGTCGCTGTCTCTCACCAATTTATGCATGTAAGGCTATGACTTTCATTTATGGATTAAAAAGATCCATCAACACAGATTTCAGTGAAGTCCTGGCAGTCAGTGTCATTGAGAATACAAATCTAAGATTTTGAGTTGCTTCCCATATGGAAATGTAATATATGACATATTGCCCTATATCAAGAGTGATACTGTCATATACTGTTGTCTATAAGACCATTTTAATAAATGAAATTGTTCAAATTTCTAATAGGTTTCATATGTGTTTTTACTTCATATGACAATATATTTCATATATGTAAATTTAATATATGCACATATTACATTTGCATATGGGAATTTTTGGAATGTAATTGTAGTCAATCCTTATAGAATAATCATTCTTTATGAGGTTAAGGTATAGAAAGTACAGAAGGCTTTTTTGAGTGACAGTTCTTTACAAAAATGTCTATAATGTTATGTATTTGACAAGTCCGCTGAAATCGAAGAGCTCAGTATGAGGGATGACGTAAATATTATACATGGATATTATGCTATCCATCTAGTTAATATTAAATGTTAAACAATACAGAAATACCCATTATGCCCTGCTGAGAATAGAGAAAGTGTGTTGAAACTGATTTGAGTTTTGGGATCACTGATATAAAGGAGTCACCAAAGAGGTTAATTGTATTTCCGAATGTCACTTTACTTTGGATTTAATTACTGGTATTTATTGTTTCTGGCTGCAAAGGCAAAGTAAAATTCTTCTTCTTCTTCTTCTTCTTCTTCTTCTTCTTCTTCTTCTTCTTCTTCTTCTTCTGCAATTCCTTTGTGTCATTTACAAAAATCTTTCTTGCAGTTTTAAACTGACACCATCTGATCATGAAACTCTCTACCCTCCTGTATACACAGTACATACATACACTCTTGTCCTATTGCTCAAAGCTATGCAGACAAAAAAGACGCAAGCACTTTTGAGTAGCTGTGCTGTCACAACACTGGCTTTCCCTGAGAAAGAGATTCTGAGAGACATCACCTGCGAACTAAGTAGCTGAATAAACATTCTGTTATGGAGGAGGAAGAGGTGGGCGTTTCAAAGACATGATAACAGAAGACAGATTACCATGGCAGCATACAGAAAGCTTTATTTTAGCCTTGGCCTCAAACTACAAACCCAGAACACAGCAAAGACATTTACACATTGTGAAACAAGCTGCCTGAGGTATTCTAAATATATCAAACATATAATGAGATCAACTGGCTTTGAAACAGACATTGATAGAGTTTTCTCAAAGCTTAGGTGACAAGAAGGCATAATCATATAAAACAGAAGATACAGGGTACAGTTTTTTTGGAAGATTTCTTCTGAGAAGGTCTAGAGAAGTCATACGTCATTCAGTCTCAAAAAAGAAAATGCATGCAAGGCAAATTGATTTGAATCAATTCTTGGGAAAGAAAAAGAAAAATCTTAAAAAAAAAAATTAATAATAATTCAAATGCATGTGCCACCTTTTTTTTTAGAAATGTACTCTCTGTATTCATGTTGATTTTTGTCACAAAACATTTTATATCATTATTAAGAGAAGTTAAAGCAAAGAAAAGTTTGACAAATGTTAAGTGGTGTAACCATAAAGTAAAAGTAATAATATATTTATTTAACCTTGACTATATGTGTGTATACACATCTTAAACATTATTTTCAAAACTGTGACATTTTAAAACTTATACTAACCTTGCCTTGTTAAAAAAACAAAAAGGTCAAATTCTGATATTCTGAAAGACTTACTGAGCTAAAGATGTTCTGCATGTTTTGCATGGCTTTGTTTGCCATGATTTTGAGGACAGTTTGTTTTCAAATAATAATAAAAAGTGAATTATTATTATTATAATTTTTTTTTACGAAATAAAATGAGAAGATACTGCCAAATTACTTAATATAGTTTTCATTTCAAGGTTTTCTTCTTTTAATTAGTATTTACATGACAAAAATAAGCATCACACCACAACAAATCTAAAAGCAGAAAGAAGCTGGGCTTTGTCATTTAATATACACTGCACATTGATTTGTTTTCTGTTCAAACCTCATGTAGTCCAATTATTTTAAAACACTGAGTTTTCATTCAACAAGTGTGTACACCCACTTAAAACTCTGCCAAGAACTTGCCCTATGAAATCCATTAAATCACAACAGCAACTAGCTGGAGATGAAAGAGTGAAACACTGTGAGAAAATATTACTGTGAGAAAGTAGGCTATTCATCTTTGAGAAACAACCCTATATATTATAGTTTGCTTCAGAGGAATAGCTAATCACAAATAATAATAAAAAATGGAACCTGTCATCTGTTGATGCTATTTGTCATTCTCAAACATGTAAGAAATGGGAAAACAGTAAAATAAATCAACAAAAAAAACATGGAACATTTCAGACTTGGAAAACAAACAAACAAACAAACACACCCTGAAATACAATATCACATAACTTTTACAAAGTGCAAAAGAGCAAAACTGTACTGAACATAACTGAGTGCTGATAAATATATAAACCACATTTACATTTAGATAATGACCACTAGAAAGGACAATTTGCTACAAAAAAATGGCCTAACAATACAATCAATAGTTATGCGTATGCACACGTGTGCGTGCACACACACACACACACACACACACACACACACACACACAGACTTGTACATTTATCTT
>NW_015548189.1:306723-312142 GCF_001515605.1 Sinocyclocheilus anshuiensis
TGCTCATTTAAGGCTATGGTGGTGGCCATGGTGCACCGTATTGTCTTAGCCAATACACTGCATTTTAACAACCTTTTTCCTTATCACTTAATTATGTTTTATATGGTACTGAACTAAAAGTCCCACAATCCTCTATGCTGCAGAAGAGTACCACTTGGATGTGTATTGTTTTGTTGCTGTTGTCTGTTTGGTATTTTGCTGTTTGTGAGGCTTATTTGGAAACATGTATCTATAAATATTTCCCCCCCCCCCATCTCATAGTGTGATTTTTAAATTATTTGATATTTATGTTTAGAGATTTATCATATAATATCAGTACAGAATAGAAGTGAACTATTGTATTTACAAAGATGTTCAAACATAAACCCTAAGGACCAGGGTGCGAACTACGGGGGAGCTAGGGGGAGCTCGGCTCCCCTTAACAAGACATGGGCTCCCCTGTAAGGACAATACATATATTTAATTCATTATCTCACAATGTTTTGGTTCAGATCACAAAGCACTCCAAAGAAATACACAACACGTTTCTGTTTCTATATTTCAGAAGGGAACTAGCCGAGGATAATTCCTCATAGAGAACAATCAAGAGCAGACAAACTTTGACACGCTGCATCAGTCTGTTAGTGCTCGTTTACATCTGCCACAGTAGACAGCAGAAGCATGTTAGAAAATATGAGCAATCTTTATCTGAACAAGGTCAGAAGGTGTGACACTTCTTATTTAACCTAGCAGCCAAACATCAAAAGTGGCACTTTCATTACACTGCACTACATGTCCAGCTTGATAATAGATGAATTTCTGTTCTTTGTTATTTGACTGATTATCTAAAGCTATTTCCATGTAATTCTTTGCTTTGTTATTTATTTATTCAGGTAGCTTTCATTTCAATCAGTTTCTATTTGTTATTTGTTGCGTTCAGTCCGAATCACACCTCTGTATGAATGGTTGTCTTGGAAACAGGTTAATATCCGCTGTTGTAGCGATTAGAAATTAATGGCCACTTGGTCAGACCAGGGCTGGTTCTGGACATTTGAAGGCCCTAGGCAAAATTCATGTTGGAGGCCCCCCACCCCCAATAAAAAGCACTTGAAACAAATATGATCCCTAACCTTTTTGTTTATACAACATTTAATTTAAAATTTTGCATATTTTAACTTATACAGTACAAAAGTTTGGACACATTTAATGTTTTTGAATAAAGTCTCATATGCTCATCAAGCCTGGATTTATTTGATCAAAAATCAAGATTATTAAGAAGTTGTTTAAAAATTATATATAATCACACCTCTGTATGAATGGTTGTCTTGGAAACAGGTTAATATCCGCTGTTGTAGCGATTAGAAATTAATGGCCACTTGGTCAGACCAGGGCTGGTTCTGGACATTTGAAGGCCCTAGGCAAAATTCATGTTGGAGGCCCCCCACCCCCAATAAAAAGCACTTGAAACGAATATGATTCCTAACCTTTTTATTTATAAAAGATTTCATTTTAAATTTTCTATATTTTTACTTATACAGTAATGTTTTTGAAAGAAGTATCTTATGCTCATCAAGCCTGCATTTATTTGATCAAAAATACAGAAAAAAACAGTAATATTGTGAAATAGTATTACAATTTAAAATAATGGTTTTCTATTTTATTATATTTTAAAATATAATCTATTTCTGTGATGCAAAGCTGAATTTTCAGCATCATTACTCCAGTCTTCAGTGGCATTTAATCCTTCAGAAATCATTCTAATATGCTGATTTATTATGAATGTAAGAAACAATTGTGCTGCTGAATATTTATTTTATAACCTGTTATACTTTTTTTCAGGATTTTTTTTTGATGATTAAAAATTTGTTAAAAAATATACAAACAAATAGAAATATTTTATAACAATTTAAGTCTTTATTATCACATTTTAGCAATCTAAGACCTTGCTGAATATTACTGTTTTTTTTTTCTTCTGTATTTTTGATTAAATAAATGCAGGCTTGTTGAGCACAAGAGACTCAAAAACATTAAAAATAGTAATGTGTCCAAACTTTTGACCGGTACTGTAAATATTAATCTAACTTTATCTAAGGTAATCTCTTTTATGTTTGTTGAGGATGTTATTATATCCATGATATTATAACACAGCAAAATTCTGGTGTTAAATGTACACCTCTTGTACATATGAGTCTCACCCACAGGTGTTAAAAACTAGCACTGAAGCAGTGTAGGATTTAAACCCTGTAGTGTTGACTGTTGAACTATCCATGTGGTTAATTAATCAATTAGCTTCACTTTACAAATGATGACTGGCCATTAGTTATGACACCTGATGTTTTTGAACAAAGTCTAGGGAAGGAGAGAGGAAGAAGAAGAACAGAAGAAAGAGAACAAGACTGAAGCAGATTTACAGCCACACAGACTTAGATGGAAATCAACTGCAAATATAATACATCTTTAGATGTAACTAATAATAATAAACTCTTAATGTATATTAATACGATTAGCAGATGTTTAGTTTCATTGAAGGTTGCTGATATTGTTTCTTTGAACAATTTGTTTTGGTGGTTAAGTGTTCCATTTTTGACTAATGTTTTGAGAAATGTCTTTCTGTTTGTGTAGCACATTATAGCATGGCAGAAGATGATTTAGACCACACTTAATATTACGTGTGGAAGTCAAAAGTGGTTTTGTTGATTGATGCCATCTTAATTCCAATAAGTCATATACTGTATAGGTTAGATTGTGGTATTGAATTTGATTTGTTGCAATCAGTTTGTGATAATATAGAATTACAGTGATTTAATATTTCTGTTTACCTCATTATTATTTGACAAGGGATTTGCCACTTTACACCATCACAATTTTAAATCAGTTGAAGTCCATAAGCTTCATTCTTCACCAAAGTACAAACACGTTTATTAAAAACACTGTTGCAATGGTTAAAATGCTATTTATTGATTGATTGATTGTAATTTGTTCAGTAATTTATTCACAGTTCCCGAATACCACTTCAGTAAAACTGAAGAGACCTTTGAGCAAGGCAAGGCAAATTCTGAATATGGGACACCATACTTGGCCACACTTCACTTCACTTCTGCTTCGCAGCACCTGAAGGATGTGTTCATTACGGCAAACATTCAGAAGGTGGGACCTGCTTAGAAATGGCAACATTAATAGGTTAATTTCAGGTTAATTTCAGCAATTGCCTGCTCTAATAGGTAGCGCCAGCCCTGGGCCAGACTTATGTTATCTATCATCTACTCAAACAAAACAAACCTGGAAGAAAAACCAGTTCAACTTTCTGTGTCGCTTTTGGCAGATGTCCCTGACACCAAGGGATATAACAGCAGCTGCTTAGCAGGCAGGTTGTGTGCCTGAATGAGAAATAACACTCTCTGTTTGTGCCCAAGATTTGGGTTTGATATAGGTCTGCCACATACACAGGTGGTCCTTTAGAGGAAATAGAGAGAGGGAAAACTGACCAATGAAAAGAAAAATTGCAAGAAGGGAGTTGTAATCAAGAGAGAGAAGCAGACAGAAATGAAAGGGGTAAGAAGGTCGGGCATGTGTGAGCACTGATGATATATTTGCTCACTGTATATCCTGGGGGGCACATAAACAAATCATGAAGCTGTGAATTCTGGTGCTGACCCCCAAAGTCATGGAGAAGGTAGGGAGAAAGGTGAAACAGAGAGATAGAGAGATGGCTTCTTTCACTAATAATTGTATGCAATTTGCATATTTATGTAGGCAGAAAAAGTAACACATACAAGTAAATTGGTTCTACCCTGCATTTTAATGCTGATGAATCCGGATAATTCTTATAAAAGGAGCATTTGGCCACTGTACAGTTCTCTGCTTTTACAAGTCTCATAATTGTAATTTTAGTTGAAGTTTTGGTAATTTTGTGGTGGGTTTTTGTCATTTCTATTAGTTTTTGGGATGGTTTTTGTATATGTCTGTATAGTTTTTATTAATTTTTTATTTCATTTTTATTTATTTTTGTTGGCTACATCAGGTTACTACTAAATTAAAATGAGAAATATTGCCTTGGCATTTAAAATTTTATTTTCAATTAATGTTTATTTAAAGTAACAAAATGTTTTTAAGGGTTTCTTGTATAAAATATGGCCATTCAGGCATGTTAACAATTCAGTGGATAACAAGATGAACCAAGTATAAGCACACAAACATCTCATGTGCGTTCAATCATTTTGAGGTTGAATCTTAAAACACTTTCGGTTTCGCTGTGCAGATCCAGCTTTCATGTTTAGAATGAACCACTGAATAAATTAATTTCAGCACAAACAAGAGCTTATCTCCTTTCATATATTCAGAGAGGGTTTGTTGGGGCCAGACGAGAAGCCGAATATCCCAGGTGTCTCATTAGCTTCAGCAATAAGGAAGAAATCGATTGGAGAAATGCAATTTGAGATAGACTGAAATCTTTTTTTTTTTTTTTGTGAGAATGTCTATTAGAACATTCGTGCCTCCAAGGCAATCACATCAAACTTCCCTCTACAGTTTATTATTTTCCTTTTATATCATAATCTCCAGTGCCAAGGCGTTAAAAATTCCAATCTGTCATGCAGCTTGGCAGTACTGACCATGGCATCACTTCAACTGGGGTGAAGATTTCCAAGAGACTGTTGATTCTGTTGAAGACTGAATTGCCTTGCCCACCTGATACATCCTCATGTAGGATAACTTGTAGGAGATGTGCATCAGAAAAGAAGGAGCACAAATTAAACATTGTCTTCTACAAAACCATCTGTCATTATCAGAATATACAAAAGAAGGACTCTCAGTGGTGCCATTTAAGCAAAGCTCATTATAGAAATCTAACAAAACAGAGAACAAAATACAGATGATACATCACAACACTCAAAATAGACAATAAAATGTACCATTTTGTAGCCGGAAAGCAGCTATCTACAAGAACATTCTCGTTCACCACTCCTGGCTGGTGGAACGATCTTCCCACCCCTATCTGGAATGCTGAATCCCTGACAATTTTCAAGCGACAGCTGAAAACCCATCTCTTTCGAAGCTACTTGACTTCATCATAAAAATAAAAAAATAAAAAAATAAAAATAAAAATAAAAAAAAATAAATAAATAAAAAAAAAATAAATAACTCTCTCTCTTTATTTATTCCTTCTCTTTCTAGCTTGTACTTATTTGAACAATGTCTAAGAACTTGGTATTAGTCAAATATGTCATTATAGAAATCTAACAAAACAGAGAACAAAATACAGATGATACATCACAACACTCAAAATAGACAATAAAATGTACCATTTTGTAGCCGGAAAGCAGCTATCTACAAGAACATTCTCGTTCACCACTCCTGGCTGGTGGAACGATCTTCCCACCCCTATCTGGAATGCTGAATCCCTGACAACTTTCAAGCGACAGCTGAAAACTCATCTCTTTCG
>NW_015548189.1:313125-319837 GCF_001515605.1 Sinocyclocheilus anshuiensis
TAAAAATACAAAAAAATAAATAAATAAAAAAAAATAAAATAACTCTCTCTCTTTATTTATTCCTTCTCTTTCTAGCTTGTACTTATTTGAACAATGTCTAAGAACTTGGTATTACAACCACTTCCTGTGTCTGTTTGCCTCTTAAGAAGAATCGCTTTATGTATCCCCCAATTGTAAGTCGCTTTGGATAAAAGCGTCTGCTAAATGACTAAATGTAAATGTAAATGTAAGTGTAGTCTTTTGTTTGATCATGCAACATGCAGTATTTGGTTCCATAACATCGAAGATACAAGAATATTTCTATGGTATTTCTCTATGTACATTTCCCATGCATGATAAGATCATCCTCTGAAGAGTTCTCTAAAGATCTTACACAATAAATATAAAGCTACATATTTGCACATCCCGTGTACCACACCTTTTGATTGTATCACAATGAAATAAATTGAAGACACAACCACAGAAAGACAGCTTACAGCAGAAAGAACAGACAAATGAGGTATTCTTTTCCAAATAAAAAATGAACACTGACACATTGAACAAAGCATGTTGACACCATGAAAAAGAAGAACACATCTGGTGATCTGAACTCTTAAACAAGCAGTACATGTCACAAAAAACCTGCAATGCTAATGCTAACACGGCCCTACCGTGCTAACGGTGGTATAACTGAACTTTGTTATGGACGCCCCTGTGACTCCAGTGATCTCATCATCACCTTCCCTCCTCTTCCTCCGGTTCTGGCACGGCCGCCTGCAACACCCAAAGGTGGCCAAGAGAGCCTTGCGGAAGCGGGTGTTCATGAAGCAGTAGATGATGGGGTTGACACAGGCTGAGGTGTAGGACAGCAGCTGAATGAAGGAGATGGGAGCTCCGGAAAGTGCGCTCTGGGCTGACTTTTGGTCAAAAGCCTTCCAGGTGTTGGCAGAGTATAGAGGCATCCAGCATACAAAGAACATGGCAACTATAATGATCAGCATTCGGATCACTCGTTTCTTAGCAATGAGCTTTGCCTCTGAGGTGTTGCTCCGTGGACGGTCCGCCTTGACGGTGCCAGAGGTGGTCAGAGCAGAAAGTTCCATAGTGGGGGGCTTCTTTGGGACCTGGATATAACACCCATCACTTTCATCATGGCCAGAAGACAGTGCGCTGTTCAACCCATTCTTTACGCCTGTACATAAAAGAAGCGAAAGTGTTCTTTACAAAATCATATTGGTGGTATTTCTGTTTAGCTGCAGTCACACTAGACTTTGCACTCTATTCATACCCATGCGAACACGAGAAATGCAGAAGAAATTTCACATTCCGGCATGCGAAAGTTCGCTGAACTCTGACTCTCGAATCTGTATAATGAGAAGACCTATGACCAGTAGAGGACCTAAACGTCACAGTCAGGAATTCAAAGCTAATATGCAATTGTAATATACAGTATGTAAATGTATTACATTTCTGTATATGAAATATACTGTCATATGAAGTAAAAACATATATGAAACCTATTACAAATTTAAACAATTTCATATATTAACATACACTCATCAGCCACTTTATTAGGTATACCTGATCAACTGCTCATTGACGTAAATATCTAATCAGCCAATCATATGGCAGCAATGCATTTAGGCATGTAGACATGGTTAAGACGATCTGCTGAAGTTCAAACCAAGCATCAGAAAGCGAAAGAAAGGTGATTTAAGTGGCTTTGAATGTGGCATGGTTATTGGTGCCAGACGGGCTGGTCTGAGTATTTCAGAAACTGCTGATCCACTAAGATTTTCACATACAACCAACTTCAGGGTTTAGAGAGAATGGTCCAAAAAAGAGAAAATATCCAGTGAGTGGCAGTTCTGTGGGCAAGAGGTCAGAGGAGAATGGCCAGACTTGTTTGAGCTGATAGAAAGGCAACAGTAACTCAAATAGCCAATCTACAGCAGCAGAAGATCACACTTACTGCCACTCCTGTCAGCTAAGAACAGGAAACTGAGGCTACAATTCCCTTGGGCTCACCAAAACTGGACAATAGAAGCCTGGAAAAAGGTTGCCTTTTGAGTCTCGATTTCTGCTGTGACATTCGGATGGTGGGGCCAGAATGTGATGTAAACAACATGAAAGCATGGATCCATCCTTCCTTGTATCAACAGTTCAGGCTAGTGGTGGTGGTGTAATGTTGTGGGGAATATTTTCTTAGCATACGTTGGGCCCCTTCAGTATGAAAAGAGCATTATTTAAACACCACAGCCTACCTGAGTATTGTTGCCTCTATAGTCACCAGATCTCAATCCAATTGAGCACCTTTGCGATGTGGCAAAATGAGGTCCAATCTGGTACTAGCAAGGTATACCTATATTTATTACAAAAACATGTATAAACATACATATTTTTGTATATATGTTGTTTTAATAAAGTTGCATATACAAATAAAATATACAAAATTCTGAACTGCAGGTTTGCAGTGCTGCTCAAAGTAGAGCATACAGTATATTTTCAAATTTTGACTATTATTACTTATTTACTAAGCATGAAAGTCCTAGAGCATGAGATCATAACCTGTTCATTGCGCTGTCCAAAGACAACAGAAAAATCTAGTGACACCACGGTTTAATGCAGATGGCATAATGTGGGTTTGCCAGGGCACAACAACATAAGGAGGATGCATCAGCTCATTTATATAGAAAGTATCTTGTAACACTCTGCATGCACCTGATACAAAGGAGTTACAACATGTATAACCAGTATCCTGTTTAAATACGTAAGACCTTGTTCTGCATGTCCCTACTTGGATTTCTCCAAAACATTAACTTCACTATACTCTCATTTTCTTTTTCCAGCCTCATTTTTTGATCACAGCAATGGTACAAGACAGGTACAAATAGTACTTTTTGAAGAATACTTCTAATAATAGGTACATGTGGAGGTCTTTAACTGAAACGCCCCCAGAAGTACCTCTTTACACCTCACTGAAGTTGTCTAAAACTTCTCCCTGAGAGAACTCCCATCCAGTACATTGGTGCACAAACAACAGCCTTAATGCCCAGGGAGGTATACTCAGAATGACCTTAGTGCATTCAGTCCACGCCATGGGAGACATGGGTCAAGCAGCCTCTCTTCACAAATGGAGAGAGAACTGAAAAGTCTGTTGAGTTTTTGAGAATCCACCCCCACCCCCCAAAAAAATCAGCAACCTCACTCGCAGCACTTGTATCATGAAAAAAAAAAGAGTTTCCATAAATAAATGTCACAAATGATGGCATGACATCTTTTGACTGATTGCAGGAAGCACTGAATCAAAAACTATACCCAGTAAACAATTCAGAATTAGTGCAACCTTTTAGATTGCACTAATCCATTGTAGTCGAGTTTATCAAAGTGAACAGGCATGCTTCAGGCAACTCAGTGCTTCGAGGGATAAATGAAATGGTGGTGTGAGGGCTTAAAAAAATGATTCATACCACTAGAGTCTTTCTTCTGCTCCAGTTCAAACTGAATCCCTCTATAAAGTTCTCTGGATATGAGACCGTAGGCAATTATCATCACCACACCTGGGATGAAGAACAGAATGAAGAGCAACAAGACGTACCTAACAGAGAGAAAGAGAGCAAAATATCTGTCAATGAAAAGGTAGTGTATGCAGATATTAAAACCCAAAAAAAATCAACAAATTAGAATAAATCACTAGTGATACTGTATTGTGCTGCGTTTTCCAAATGAATCATAAGCTGTTTATTTATTATTTATTTACACAATATATACATCCCGTGCGCAGAATGATGCGCTCTGCATAGAGAAGTTCAAAGCACAAAGTGAAGAGATACTGATGCGTAGTGTATTAAATATGTGCATTAGTTTATTGAGCCTTTTCTTTTAACCGTTTTAAATTTCAGTTACTGTGCTTGTGACGAACAATTCATAGTGCTCTCTACTCCAGTCTTGTGATCTAACCAGATATCCGATAGAAATTTACATGATTTAGAAACAGCACGAAACTCCAGCAAGATAAATTCATTTTATGCAAAACCATTCATCTTTATTTACAGATCAAGTATAACATTAGGAACATTAAGGGTGTATTCACACAAGGAAAGTCCGCTAGTTCACTTGCTTTGGTCCGGACCAAATACAATGTTTATTTTTTTTGTTTGGTGTGGTTTGCTTTCACACTGCCCTTTTTTCAAGTGAACCAGAAACTGTAAACAAAACCACACGTGTGCTTAAGGTCCTCCATTCATTGGTTTATCCATTCAACCATACCAGACTTGACATGAACAGACTTGACTTAACTCGACGTGGCATGAACAGACTAGACTCACGACAGCAGGTTACAACATCAATACACGACCAAGACGATGGGAACATGATGACTATTTGTATCAAACAAAGAGGGTCACATGACATGGACAAACAAATGGGAAACAAGACACAGAGATCTTTCGTAGAGCAATTTTTATTTGATTTGGTGTTATCAGATACAAATGCAATATGAAGAAATTTATGAGCATCACATGAGACAATGTCATACGATGTTGTAAGTACGACTTGCCGAAAATAAAATCTATAGATAAAATAGCCTACTTAAAGCATATCACAATGCTAGTTTAAACATTTAACCTAGATAGATGTGCGCTATTAGGCGCATATCCAATCGTTTGTGGAAGCTGAAGCACGCTTCAGGACATCAGTGGAAACAAATTAAATGCGCTGTAATTTTTGATAATACAGGTAAGAATAATACATTGTTCGGAACTGTAAAGGGTCTATTTGTGTGCACTCACAATATCAACAAAATGTTGTGCTTTTGTCAAATAAAGAAAACAAATAGGATGCGCTTGCCGTCTCGGTGTTGAAGAGGAGCGCCTCACAAAAATTAACCAATAACGAATATTTTCTTCACAGATGATGAATATATCTATAGAAAGCTTTAAATTACCACAAAACGAAATAATTCAAATCCAAAAAAACTCTTTCATTATATAATCCGTAAAGATGCTTTTCTTTTCACGTCCATGATGAGATGGCAAGTCAGGATCATCAATTTCATCTTTGCAACACTGACTCAGAAAACACTAGTTAATTCATAAATAATTCAAAAATCTTCTTATTAGTTTCCCCCCAACATATTCATGGTAACTTTTGTGGCAAGCTTTAGCCTATTTAGTGCGCATTAAGCATTGTGGTTTAAAAACAAGTGATTTAAGTCACTGAAACGCAAACAACAGCACTACATGCGCAAGCTGTATGTTTCTGAGCGCAATTTCTGCAAATGGGTCAGATCGAGGTCGGGTCATATTCACACCTTAAACGGACCGTACCAGAGTTCGTTTGGAAGCAGACCGAGACCACCTCTTCAGCTGGGTCTCGGTACGGTTGTTTGGTCCGCACCCGAGTGCGATTGCTGTATTCACACCTGCCAAAAAGGTCCGCACCAAGAGGGGAAACGAACTTGAGTTCGATTCAATCGAACCAAACAAGACAGGTGTGAATACACCCTAAATCATCTTGGAGAGAGTTTCATTGTCTTGACTGTCATAACCGAATGCGACATGCAGTTTAAACGATGAATGGAGGATGATAGACAGCTGCAGCGGAGAGAAGTGTTTATGTCAACTTGACTTGAATATTCGTCTGTACCTCACATTAAACTATGGAACAGCTTCAGAACACTTGAAATATAGTGCACAAAAACTTTATTGTGCTTTATAATGTTTATGTGGCTTTTGTGGGGCTTAAAGGGTTAGTTCACCCAAAAATGAAAATTCTGTCATTAATTACTCACCCTCGTGTTGTTCGAAACCCGTAAGATCTTCGGAACACAATTTAATATATTTTAATATATAAACCGGGAAGTTTTAGCAATATGGTCTGAGAAAGTCAGCTGGTCATCAATCATAACTCCAAGGTTTCTGGCTGTTTTTGAAGGAGTTATGGTTGATGTGCCTAACTGGATGGTGAAATTGTGATGAAACGATGGGTTTGATGGAACCACAAGCAGTTCTGTCTTAGCAAGGTTGAGTTGAAGGTGATGGTCCTTCATCCAGCAAGACATGTCTGTTAGACAAGCTGAGATGCGAGCAGCTATCGTCGGATCATCAGGATGGAATGAGAGGTAGAGTTGAGTGTCATCAGCATAGCAGTGATATGAAAACCCATGTTTCTGAAGGACAGATCCTAGTGATGCCATGTAGACAGAGAAGAGAAGTGGTTCAAGAACTGAGCCCTGAGGCACCCCAGTAGTTAGATGTTGTGACTTGGACACCTCACCTCTCCAAGATATCTTGAAGGACCTATCTGAGAGATAAGACTCAAACCACTGGTGTGTGGTTCCTGAAATGCCCTTTGCCAATAGGGTTGTAACAGGAGGATCTGGTGGTTAACCATGTCAAAAGCAGCGGACAGATCCAGCAAGATAAGTATTGAAGATTTGAAAAGGCTCGGTTGAATGTCCACTTCTGAAACCAGACTGGTTGCTGTCGAGGAGGTTGTTCTGTGTGAGAAAGGCAGAGACTTGGTTGAACACAGCTCATTCAAGTGTTTTTGCAATGAAAGGAAGAAGGGAAACCGGTCTGTAGTTCTCTAAAAGAGATGGGTTAAGGGTGGGTTTCTTAAGTAGGGGGGTTATACGAGCCTGTCTAAATGCTGAGGGAAAAAAGGTGTTTTAGGCAAATTTTACAGGAATGCTGTAGGGGTTAATCAATAACATCTACCAATAAGGTCGATT
>NW_015548189.1:319894-320677 GCF_001515605.1 Sinocyclocheilus anshuiensis
CACTTCTGAAACCAGACTGGTTGCTGAAGAGGAGGTTGTTCTGTATGAGAAAGGCAGAGACTTGGTTAAATACAGCTCGTTCAAGTGTTTTTGCAATGAAAGGAAGAAGGGAAACCGGTCTGTAGTTCTCTAAAAGAGATGGGTTAAGGGTGGGTTTCTTAAGTAGTGGGGTTATACAAGCCTGTCTAAATGCTGAGGGGAAAACACCAGTGTGAAGGGATGTGTTAATAATGTGAGTGAGTGCAGGTACAACTGCAGGAGAAGTGTCTTGAAGGAGATGAGATGGAATAGGGTCAAGCGGACAAGTAGTAGGATGATTAGAAAGGATGAGTTTGCAGACTTCTGCCTCAGAGAGTGAAGAGAAGGATGTGAACGAGTGTATGTTTGCTGGTAAGATGTGCTTGACAGATTGTGGTGTGGAAAATTGTGCACTGATGGTTTTAATTTTATTAATGAAGAATGTGGCGAAGTCGTCAGCTGTTAGAGTTGATGAAGGAGGGATAGAGGAGGACAAAGGAGGTAGGAAAATGTTTTAAAGAGCATGCGAGAGTTAGACGAATTGTTAATTTTGTTGTGAAAGTATTTCTTTTTAGCAGTGGAAGCATTAGCAGAGAAGGAAGAGAGGAGTGTCCGATATACATTAAGATCAGTGGTATTTTTGGATTTGCGCCATACCCTTTCTGCAGTCCTGAGCTTAGAACGATGCTCGCGGAGAACATCAGACAGCCAAGGGACAGAAGGGGTGGTACGGCCTGGCCTGGAAGACAAGGGGCAGACAGTGTC
>NW_015548189.1:321239-321763 GCF_001515605.1 Sinocyclocheilus anshuiensis
TAGTATGTCCTTTTAGCAGTGGAGACATTAGCAGAGAAGGAAGAGAGGAGTGACTGATACACATTAAGGTCAGTAGTATTTTTTTATTTGCGCCACACCCTTTCAGCAGCCCTGAGCTTAGAACGATGTTTGCGGAGAACATCAGACAGCCAAGGGGCAGAAGGGGTGGTACGGCCTGGCCTGAAAGCCATGGGGCAGACAGTGTCTAAACAAGATCTAATAGTGGAGCAGAAAGTATCAGTAGCACTGTTAGCATCAAGAGATGATAACTGTTTAGGGGGAGGAAGCGAAGATGAAACCATAGCAGATAGCTGGGAGGGTGAGAGTGAGTATAGGTTACATCGAAAGATGACATGTGGAGCGGTATGTGTTGTGTCAGGAACCATGTTGAGGTTAAGAGTGAGGAGGAAGTGATCCGAGGTGTGCACACTTCACACTTTTTCATGTTTGAGACAATTAAAGGGGTCATATGATGCTGCTAAAAATAACATTATTTTGTGTATTTGGTGTAATGAAATGTGTTT